>NW_026937581.1:0-7900 GCF_032062105.1 Saccostrea cuccullata
AAAAAATAGAGTTATTGTTTAATTTTTGACAATCACTCATCAAGTCCCATGATATAATTATTTTATTTATTTATTTATTTAATTATTAATTAATCAATCAATTTATTTATTTATGAAATACGCTATTTATTTATTATTTTCCTTCTACGCTTTATTATTTCTTTTAATGATGAAAAAGAAAGGGATAAAACTTTCTTTTCTCCTTTTCGGTTGAAGTAATCTTATTTTAGTGAACAAACTGAAAAAGAAACTCGGAATAGCTCAGTAGTTTCTTTCTATAGTAAAGATAAAAAGCGAGGGTTTCCGAATATACACGATAAACGCAAAACACGATACACGATAGAAGCTGATAAACGATCTACACGATAAACGGAAAACACGATAAACGGAAAACACGATAGAAAACGCAAAACCTGATAAACGGAAAACACGATACGATAGGATACACGCACGATACGATAGGATACACGCACGATAGGACACGATAGAATTGTAAAGAATAACGATGCGGGTACTGTATCTCAATTGATTCGATACTTAATAGCATGCTCTACGTATGAACAATGTCTTAAACGAGATAAATTATTGACAAGCAAGTTGATGAAACAAGAATATCAGCAGTCTTGTTTAATGTTATCATTTTGTAAATTCTATGGACGATACAATGATCTTGTCAGCAAATGCAATTTATCATTGAGTCAAATACTGACTGAAGTTTTTCATACCAATTGTTAGTCCATTATCTATACACTGAATTGACGACGGATTTTTTCCTGATCATGACAACGAGCACACGGCGGGTGTGACCGGTCGGGAGGGGATGCTCACTCCTCCATGGCACCTGATCCTTCATCTGATATTTTGGAGGTCCATGTTTGCTCTGCTCTTATTTTGTATATTGTTTAATTGACTTTGAGATTGAATACTATTCGTTATCTCCATATCCTTCTTGTTATACTATTTTATCGTTATAAAGCGATGCTGTTTTAATGTAGACATCTGAAATAGACCTTACACAGAATGAAGATCAACTTGATAGATCTTTCGTACGTAGTATTCGATCATGATGGATACATGTATGTCAATGAACCGATATATATATATTTACTATTTGATGCAATATTTAATTGCTTAACGAGACCGAGCGTAATTATTTCTATTCCAGACATTTTTATTAATTTTCCGAAATTAATTCTTACTACAATATATTATATTTGTTGTATTAATGTAAAAAAAAAAATCAGATGTTTACAATGCCGAATTTGTTTTTTATGACACCTCAAAATTTCCAGTTTTTATTATTACACCCTATTGGAATTTGTTGGAAAAGCACCAAATAATCGGTCATCCCCCTTTTTTGTATTCCTACCCTAGTGATTTCTTTTTTTAATACATGTAATAAATGCAGACGGTTGGAAAAAAAGTCGCCAAATTGGGAAATAAAAAAAATGTCGATCTACTAGGTTGTTCTATTATAGGTATTGATTACACAGTTTATTATTTTTTTTCAATGTCCAAAACCTTTTACAATATTGTGGTATAAATTTATATTGGTGCAAATTGATTATCAGTGCATATGAATTATTTTGGTTAAAAAAATATTGATTGATAGTGTTTCTTTAGATGTTTTGTCAACATTTTTAGTATAATATCCAAGAACATGCAATCGAGTCATGAGTTATTCTTCAGTGTCATGCATTGCTTACAAAGTCGGAAAACAGTGACGCTGTAAGAGCCATCTCTGTATTTTTCTAAGTATTGTCGAACATGTATAAGCACATTTTTAGACCAGCAGGTGTTGCTGATAATTATACTTTTGTATGAAAATCACAATATTTGGGAAAGGTTTACAGTAGGACGTATAACTGCATGAAACTAAAACGCTGTGGACCCCGATAACATCACCGTCCCATTCTTTGCATCATATATCTCGGGTATTCGTAAGAAGAGGTTAAATTGCAGTATTCTGTTTTAAGTAATTCACTGCTGGTAAAGTGTGAATTGAGAAAATTCTGGTTTCAGAAACAAGAAAATCATAATGTTTAATAAGATATAGAGTCAAATCTTTATTGCTTTAACACACATGTTCATGAAATTAACATGAGAGGCAATAACAGACCGCATTTTTTTTTAAAGTATTTTCAAAAACAATAATAACTAGCGCTAATTGTAACGGGGACCGTTACAGATGTTCCCCAAACGCTCCCCAACTCTCATTTGGTGCCATATACCCTGTAAGCTTCATTAAATAGGACAAAATCTGTGCATTGGAGACTTTAACAATGCCAAGTTCATTCAATTTTTAGCATTGCACGCGTGCACATGTAAATGCATGTGCGTAATGACCATATCATCTTGTCTACACGATCTATATATTTTTTATATACTTAATATTAAAGTATTTAATCCAAAAGTATTAAAAAAATACGCTCATTCAAGTGTATTTTTGATTTAACTAATTTCACGTGCACGCACGTGCATACATGACCACGGGGATCATATTTTCTTGTAGAAGTCCATTACATCTACCTATGTTCTAAATCCGACCCCATTTGGTTGAAAACCAAGGGAGTTATAGCTGTTTAAAGTTTCAGCCAATCAGATTACAGCGCAGGTACATGCATGTGCATGGTGACCATACACATGTACGTGCATACATGACCATGGGAATCATATTTTCTTGTAGAAGTTCATTATATCTATCTATGTTCCAAATAGCATCCTGTTTGGTTGAAAACCAAGGGAGTTGTAGCTATTTAAAGTTTAAGCCAATCAGATTGCAGTGCACGTGCATGCACGTGTTTTCATGATAATTGCTATATAATTGCTATATATCATCTTGTAGGATATCTTAATGCATGCCTATGTTCAAATTTTCATAGGATTTTGTTGAAAAACAAGAAAGATATAGAGACTTAAGTTTCAGCCAATCAGAGCGAAGGGCACGTGCATGCGTGTGAGATCTTGCTATTTTAAACATGTTATATTGTATATGCCACTGATATATCCTTATATTATGAGTTTCAAAGCATTTCATCAAAAATGTAAAAAGTTACGCCAAAATCAATTAAGTCAATCATTTCATTGCAAGCACGTGCGCGCAAAATGACCTTTGTTTGGCAAATCTACACAACATGTCTACTGACCCTAAAAACATTTTACCTTAGTCGAATGTGTAGTTTACAAGAACACTCAAGTACAAAATTTTTCCAGGAAGAAGAAAATAATAATAACTAGATGAGATCTCGTTGTGAGCAACGAGTAGGTCTTTCGTTGAATTTCTCGATAAGATGAGATGTGATTTTGACTGAGATATTAGTTAAAAGAGAATGACATTAAGTTTTTCTTCATTAAATTTAAAGTTTCTGATTTTTATCACGATATTCTGAACATCTTTTGTTCAATTTGGCTTATAAATATATTGTTGCAAATCATTGAGATGAACACTTTTGCTTCAGTAATATGTAATAAAATATTGATCATTAAAAAGTTATAGATAAAAGACTTTTGGCCCATCTGAGCCCCTAATTTGAGGGGACAGCCCCATTTTCTTGGTGTCAAATAAAAGGCCTTGTGATTTTGAAGATATTTTGCTCAGTATTTATTCAGAGATTTCTATTTGTTATGGAGATATGCTCAATGGAAATATTTAGGGACCATCCTTCCAAGTCCTTTATGGGGTCGTTTTACAAAAATTTGAAGTATGCATATTGTTTAGAACATTATTCTGACCATCTTTTGTTCAATATGGCATATCGAAATATTCCCCTTGTTTGAGAAACAATGTGTCAAAGATTTGACATTCTGGCCCCTTGTGACCCCTAATTATGTAACATATGATCTAAATCTTATCATATATTGTTGCAAATTTTTAAGATGAATACTTTTGCTTCAGTAATGTATAACAAAATATTGATCATTAGAGAGTTATAGATAAATGACTTTTGGCCCTTTTGAGCCCCCTAATTTGAGGGGTCAGCCCCATTTTCTTGATATCAAATAAAAGGCCTTGTGGTTTTGAAGATTTTTTGTTCAGCACTTATTCAGAGATTTCTATTTGTTATGGAGATATGCTAAATGGAAATATTTAGGGGCCACCCCTCCAAGTCCTTTATGGGGTCGTTTTACAAAAAATTGAAGTATGCATATTGTTTAGATCATCATTCTGAACATCTTTTGTTCAATATTGCTTATTAAAATATTCGCCCTTTTTGAGATATAAATCGTCAAAGATTTGACATTCTGGCCCCTTGTGACCCCTAATTATGTAACATATGATCTAAATCTTATCATATATTGTTGCAAATTGTTAAGATGAATACTTTTGCTTCAGTAATGTATAACAAAATATTGATCATTAGAGAGTTATAGATAAAAGACTTTTGGCCCTTTTGAGCCCCTAATTTGAGGGGTCAGCCCTATTTTCTTGATATCAAATGAAAGGTCTTGTGATTTTGCACATTTTTTCTTCAATATGCTTTTACAAATTATTAACAGAAGATATGAAGATATGAAACAAAATGTGTGAAATTTTGTGAGATGTTTCTGAGACGTTTTTCGGGTCCTACCGAGCTCCGGCGCCTTTTGCGCTAGAAAGATTTGGAGACCCAATTACAATTCACTAAACCTTCCTTTACTGTCACTGAAAATCTTAAGTCAATATCTTAAGTCGTTTAGGAGGAGTTTCCTGGACAAGCCGACCCTCTGAAAATCAGAAAATCGACCATATCTCACGACCGGAAGTGAGATCATCAAAAAGCAAAAATTACTATCAAGATCAATTGAATATCTTTCAGATCTGAAAGTTTGGTATAAATCAGACGAGCCATCTCTGAGAAATCGCTTGCACAAAATCGGTTGGAAGAAAAATAAAAATAACTAGAGCAAAGCTCGTTGCAATGCAACGAGTAGGTCTTCCGTCCGGTTTTGACCGGAAGTGCCGGAAGTGACATCAAAAAAGAAAGCAATGAGCTAAGTCGTCTCCAGTGACTTTATAATTTCAATTTTGCATCAAAAACCTTTAAGATAAGCTATTTTTGGCTACTTCCGGTTTGACCGGAAGTGAAGACGACGGACGGAAAATTAATTTTTATGCTCCCAGAGACATATGTTACCCAAAAACTTGTCAAGAACGGCAAAAATACGCGTTTTCCGACTACTTCCGGTTTGGCCGGAAGTGACGACGCCGGATGTATTTTGACGAATCCAGTAAATAAAGCTTGACATTTTGAACAACTTTGCTTCTTTGACGTATTAAAATTCTCAATACTTTTTGATATATAGAGAAAAAATTTTCGGCCCCTCTAGGTCCCTCATTTTAGGGGCCAGCCCCTTTTGCGAGATATCATTTGAAAGATATTGGAATTCTTCATTTCTTTTGTTCTATATGTTTTAACAAAATATTTCCAGGTAAAAAGATATCGTAGAAAAGGTGTTAGAAATTTTGAAATTCGAGATACGACAATTTTCGAGCCATAGCGAGCGCCGACGTGCGGCACTTCCAAAAAAAATGAGATATTTTATACATATTTATAGATTTTGGTCTATCATACCTCAAAGTTTCATGATTCTATCTTGAGCCATTATTGAGAAAGTCTGGAGACAACCTGACCATTCAAAAATCATAAAATCGACAATATTTCCAAACCGGAAGTGACGTCATCAAATCGGAATAAAATGCATAAGGTTCAGGTAATGTTACGTAAGTCCTGAAAGTTTCATAGAAATCCATATAGCCGTTTTTGAGAAATCGTGTGCACAAAATCGGTAAGAAAAAAAAGAATAATAATAATAACTAGAGCAAAGCTCGTTGCAAAGCAACGAGTAGGTCTTCCGTCCTGTTTGACCGGAAGTAACTTTCATTTTTAAAAAGAAGAGAGAAATGAAGTCCAAAAATGGTTTAATTCTCCAAATCTATGTTAAGTATTACTTAATTAAGCCATTTTTGGCTACTTCCGGTCTGACCGGAAGTGACGTCGACGGATGGAAAATTCAGATTTAAGCATCTAGTGACATATGATATCCAAAAACCTGTGAAGAACAGCAAAAATTTGCAATTTTGGACTACTTCCGGTTTGACCGGAAGTGACATCGGCGGACGTTTTTTGACGACTCCATTAGATAAAGCTTGACATTTTGAACAACTTTGCTTCTTTGAAGTATTACAAATTCTCAATACTTTTTGAGATATAAAGAAAAAACGTTTGGCCCCTCTAGGCCCTTAATTTTAGGGGCCAACCCTTTTTTCGAGATATCATTTGAAAGACCTTGGAATTCTACGCATCTTTTGTTCTTTATGTCTTCACAAAATATTTTCAGGGAAAAAGATATCGAAGAAAAGGTGCGAGAAATTTTGAAATTTGTGATAGGTCAATTTTCAGGCCATAGCGAGCGCCGACGTGCGTCATTTCCGGTAAATTTGATATACCTGATGCACCTCTCCAAACATAGCTCTACCTAGCCTCAAAGTTTGAAGTTTCTATCTAGAGCCGTTTTTCGGGAAAATTGTGGACAAAATGAAACTTAAAAATCAGAAAATCGACGATATCTCTAGACCGGAAGTGACGTCATCAAAACGGAAAAAAACGCATAAGGTTCAAGTGATGTTCCATACGTCCTGAAAGTTTCATAAGATTTTGTTGAGCCGTTTTCGAGAAATCGCGTGCACAAAATCGGTAAGAAAAAAAATAATAATAACTGGAGCCGAGCTCGTTGCAAAGCAACGAGTAGGTCTTCCGTCCTGTTTGACCGGAAGTAGATTTTATTTTTAACAAAAGTGAGAAATAACGCCCAGAAATAGCTTGAATCCTCTAAAGATATGTTAATCATTGCAAAAATAAGCCATTTTTTGCTACTTCCGGTGTGACCGGAAGTGACGACGACGGACGGAAAATAATTTTTTATTGTCCCAGAGACATCTGTTACCTAAAAACGTGTCAAGAACGGCTAAAATTCGCGTTTTCCGACTACTTCCGGTTTGGCCGGAAGAGACATCGCCGGACGAATTTTGACGACGCCAATACATTAAGCTTGACATTTTGAACAACTTTGCTTCTTTGATGTATTAAAAATTCTTTATAGATTTTGAGATATAAAGAAAAAATTTTTGGCCCCTTCAGGCCCCTAAATTTAGGGGCTAGCCCTTTTGTCGAGATGTCATTTGAAAGGTCTTGGAATTCTACACTTCTTTTGTTCAATATGTCTTAACAAAATATTTTCAGGTAAAAAAATATCGTAGAAAAGGTGTAAAAAATTTGAAATTCAAGATACGACCATTTTCGGGCCATAGCGAGCGCCGACGTGCGTCATTTCCGGTAAATTTGATATACCTTATGCACCTTTCCAAACTTAGCTCTACCTAACTTCAAAGTTTGAAGTTTCTATCTAGAGCCGTTTTTCTGGAAAACTGTGGACAAAATGACCCTTAAAAATCAGAAAATCGGAAGTGACGTCATCGAAACGGAAAAAACGCATAAGGTTTAAGTAATGTTCCATAAGTCCTGAAAGTTTCATAAGATTTTGTTGAGCCGTTTTCGAGAAATCGCGTGCACAAAATCGGTAAGAAAAAAAATAATAATAACTAGATACGATCTCGTTGCGAGCAACGAGTGGGTCTTCCGTCCGATTCTTGATAAGATGAGATAAGATTTTGATTGAGAATTTCATTCTACAATAATGATAAAGATTGTGAAGAAGAACGATTTTGCCTCCATAATCTGTAAACAGACATTGAACATAAAGACTTAAAAATTCGACTTTTGGCCCCTCACGGCCCCTAATATTAGGGATCAGCCCTTTTTTCTTCATATCATCTTAAAGCTCTCAGAATTTTGAACACTTTTTGTTCAGCAACTATTCAGAGATTCTCTTTCGTTTTCAAGTTATTTGAAAAAGAAATATT
>NW_026937582.1:0-8048 GCF_032062105.1 Saccostrea cuccullata
CTTTTTTGGTTTTTAAACACATCCAGGAAGGGGATTGGAATTGCGACCTCAAAGGAATCACAAAGAACAAATCACGCAAAATACAGCAAGAGAAAAAAAGGAGGTTGAAAATTTGGCGTTAGAGGAATGTTTTAGCATATTTGAAGCGGAGTCTACAAAGTTTTTATATCAGAACCAAAACTCGGATGGGAGTCAAAGAATTCCCCCGGGTAATCAAACGAACGTAGCAGAGATATTTTACGGCTGTTCTTTTACTGGGAAAAAATCTTCTAAAAGGACAAAAATATCAAAAAAAAGATGGCAGATGTTGTTTTGTACTACAAGAAATAGCTGAAAGAATGGCAAGAATTTATGGAGATTTGGGTGTTATTCCAAAATAAAGTGGCTGCTCTTACAGGTAAACTTCGCCTCCTCAGTGTTTTAGGAATATTGGCGTCTAGAATGTAATGTTTTAAATGGGGGCTTCTTCTATATTTTAGAGAAAACTTAGTAAAATCATTAAATTCAAAAATTTGTTTGTTGAAATTTGAAGACCACGCCTCCATCTCTGAAGAATTGAAGAAAACTGACAAAACTTAGGTAAAGGACTTCGGTGAAAAGTAATATTATGGCACTCTTAAATGACATTTCCTACGTTTAAAAATAAACCTATTACAAGTTTGGATTTATGTATTTTTATTAACAGTATAAAATTCTGATTTATTTTCCCTTATCTTTTCAGAGAAGATATGAGGAAATACAAAGAGTTTTTCGAGAATCAGGACCTAGAAGATACTAACGATCTAATTTCTTTCAAAGAGGTACAGTATGTTGGCGTGCGTTTTCTTTCATTGTCAAAGAAATTTCTCTGTTCAGTTTCTTAAATAGTCTATCAAGTGATAAGTGATGATAGCGAGAAGAGAGTTGTGTATTATTTTCTTCTTGCATCATTTTTTTTTTTTTGCAGACTCTTCAAGACCTTCGCCACAAAACGTTTCGAGCATGCAATGCAGAACTTCTTCAAAACTATATGATGCCTATGAAACAAGCTCTTGAGCACGTGAAACGGTAAATTTAGCTACTTTAGGCAGTTTAACGCGCGCGTGCATAGATAGGCCCATGGCCTGTAAAATTTCTTAACGTATGTTGTATCGATAATTGATTACTCGGAGTTCCTTGGATGGCTAGTACATTGCATATAACCTCGGACGTAACTTAAGGTTTTCTACCATCTTACTGATTTAGTCGTGTGATACTTTTTGAATTTCTTTCAAATATCATATAGAAGCCAAACTTCGTTATCTCGAATCTGATGGGACTGAGATAAAACCTCGAGATATTCGAGGATTCGAGATATCGAAGGTAAAATACTTAAAAAGAATATGTGGTTGAGACTTCCATATCACTTCGACATATCCATGGTATTAGAGATATCGGAGTTCGAGATACCGAAGTTCATATTTATTATTGTATCTGAAATCTGAGTTACTTTATGGCACGCCCAACACTTGGGTCTTGCTTTCAGGAGCATTTTAGATGTTCAAAGTAAATGGACAATTGATTTAAAATTAATTCAGCAAGTACTAGACAAGTAATAGACATTTTACATTTCATACATTAATCAAATCATAATTTTGAACGAGACGATTTGTGTTCTGAATTTAGTGTCATCAAGATAAGCCGAGAATTCGAGATATCGAAGGTAAAATACTTAAAGAATAAGGAGTTGGGACTTCCCAATCACTTCGTCTTCGACATATCCATGGTATTTGGGATATCGGAGTTCGAGATACCGAAGTTCATATTTATTATTGTATCTGAAATCTGAGTTACTTTATTGCACGCCCAACACTTGGGTCTTGCTTTCAGGAGCATTTTAGATGTTCAAAGTAAATGGACAATTGATTTAAAATTAATTCAGCAAGTACTAGACAAGTAATAGACATTTTACATTTCATACATTAATCAAATCATAATTTTGAACGAGACGATTTGTGTTCTGAATTTAGTGTCATCAAGATAAGCCGCTGAAGAACGTTTTTTCTAATAAAACCATCTTCCGAAATCTCTTCTTTCATTTCACAGAGTAGCCAGATCATCTTTTTGAATTGATTACTTGTGCCCCATGGATGTGCAGCAATGTTTTGATTGAAATTTTCATCCTGGAAATTCTGTTTATGGACGAAACCTTAATTAAAAATCAAAGTACTGGAGAGCCGGGCTCATTTACAGAGTAGAATTGATTTCTTACATGAATCACAAAATTCATGAAGTGATCAATGGATTGGCTTGTGTGGACGCCGAAGGCGTTTATGCATAAAATTATCACACAAGCCAATCCATTGATCATCTTCATGAATTCGAAAAATAAGACAGTTATTCCTTATATTTACATGCTTTGACAATCCACGTGCTCCAAGCCTGCTTCTCTCTAGGTGTTGTCCTGCCCTGCACGTGGTTTTTTTTTTTGGAACCGCGCCAAAACATTCATGAGGAAATATTACATTTACAATTGGTAATTTTATCTCGGACAAAGACATTGGAAATGTAAATATATTCTGATGAAAAAAATATTTTAAAACTATCAATATAAATGACAAGCACTGACAGTGAGTTTTTCAATCCTAATACCACGGTCCGATTTTGTCAGAATCAGAATTAATCTGGTACCGCAGCTGAATGTAAACAAACAGGCCAGTCTGGTTCCCTCTCCTGCTATACCTCGCATGTGTAGAGAACTACGGTAACACTGATTATCAAAAATCCTTACGCTAATGAACTATGTTCTTCGACTTATGAAGTTTTCAAAGTCAATACTACTAATGTTTATTTTATATAGATAAAACTTCGTTTTATTTTTGTTGCTTTATTAAGCGTTTGTATTATCTCAAAAGCGGTTGAGAGTAAGAACTGTTTTTGCACGTAACTTTGAAATGGCGACTATGGGGTTAACATCCTGCCTTGAACAGGATCACATAAGCCGGTGTAAAGACGAATAATGACCCCCATCGAATAATGACCGGGGGGTCATTTTTCAACAAAAAATGACCCCCCACCCGTAGAAAAAAATCATTTTTTGTAGAAAAAGGGTCCTAGGGGGTCATTATTTTATATGTTAGTCCTATAAAATAATGACCCCCATTGAAAAATTACCCCCTTTAAAGTGATACAAAATATACACTCTTTGATATCTTTTTTACAGCGAAACTAATTTTTACATTTTCTGTAACCAGAAAAATACAAAAAGTCGTATGAAATAATTAAGAGATTCACGTAGTCTTTCAATGCTAAAATTGTGTTTGAAAAGAGATTCTTTAATTGTCAAGTAAATGAAATTTCTTTTTAATATTCCTCCTTATAATGTTTGCTTAAAGAATGATATTCCACTTGTTTTTGAAATCAAACCATGCAAAAATCAGGTTTAAATACTCTTTAATAGGAAAAATTAAATTTTCCGTCATTTCAACTTTTAGTTTGTTTAAGTTTGGCAAATGCTATTTGACATTGAAAGAGGAAGAAATTTTTTATCCCCCCCCCCAAAAGAACATAACGTTAAATCAAAACCAAAAAAATAATAATAAATGAAAAGCAAAAATATAAATAAAACTCTATACCTTTCAATAATTCTGAAAGAGGCTCTAGATAAAATATTGAAATGAAGTTAAGCCTCACACAAGTACTATCATATCATAATTTACTTCGCCATGATTAAAGCATACTTTAAATGTTGGTGGAGGTATACTTGAAAGTATTTTGCCAAAGTAACAGTTAAAAATTAGTAGAATAGTAGATTATTTTTAGCTTTTTTTTAAATTCTTCTTATAGAAAATAAAGATAGGGTGGTTTTTTTTGCTTTTCTTCAATATCGACTTCCTCCTAAATAAGAAAGGGGGTGGGGTAACTATAAGACCTAAAAATATGCTCTGTAAAGCTATGGGCTAGTGTAAAATACACAGTCAATCTAATGCAAAAACTATACATGTAGACATAAACTTTTGATTTAGCACACAGTATTCATTACATTTCTTTTAACGTAGAACCTACTTCGTATGACATCATAACTTGTAAATGTGTTAAACCTGTGCTAACCCATTAAGACGTCATAATTAATTCAATGCCACTTTTTCCCGTACTTGACAGCTTCAATAAAAATGGTAGAAAATACTGCATTTAAAAATCCACAGAATTCAATCATGCCAACATAATCTTGATTCAATTCATATATTTTTTGGTTTATAATGCTTAATGGCAATATATTTCTGGAATAAGAGAAAACATGTAGGCACCTTTTATTTACTAGATCTAGACCTGAAGTTGACAAACCCAAGACTATCTAGTGTAATGAAATTACAATGTACATACAACTTTCGTAATAATTTGAATGGTATGTAACCATTTTGAAGGAATACATAAATCGTAAGAAATCTTTAGTTGCCAGCTATATAGTGTAATATCTTGATGAAATGTGTCTAAGTCAAAGATGTACGTGTTGTAGATCGTTTGATCGTGTGTACATTTTTGTGATATCTATAATGAAATGATGTGCATTCCTTTTAACAATTATTTGTTACCTATTCATATTCTTGATGTTTGATTACAATTTTTCTATCAAATATGATCTTTTTAAAGAAAAAGTACAATTTCTGATAAATATTTAATCTGAAAGTAACCCCAAACAGTCATTTAATTATTAAATCCCGTGTAAATGCAAAAAGGTCAAGAATATGAGTATCGGTAAATAGCCTATCTTTCATTAGTTAGAGGGGAAAGGTATATATTTTAATCATTTTTTGTAATCATTTGGCTATGTTCTTCATCATATTGAAGATTGAAAACATTGTGACAAAGACGTCTCAAAAATATTTACAAATATAGGGTGAATAATTGACTAGAAATAATAGAGTTCATTTGACTATTTTTTTTAATGGTGGACTTATCTTTTATATTAATTGAATAAAAAAGAAATTATTCTTGATAAAATATTGTTTAATATTATTCAGTTAAAAAAGTTTATAAACGACGATGTTTGAAGAAGTTTTTTTGTGATTTTTCATATTCCATTTATGACAAGTACCCCTAAAAATATTTGAAAATGTGAAGTCGCAGTATGTAAATACCATACCAAGTTTCGCAGCATGTTCTAGATTAAAAAACAAGAAAACATATCATGATATCTTAACTGATTGATGAGCAAGTACTAATTTCTCATTTTGAAAAGTTTGAAAATCTTGAGACAAAGACTTTTCCGACATAGGTTCTACCTTAATTCTTGTTATACTCCACCCTTTTACTCAGTTCTGAGTATATTTTTCAGAGAATTTAATATGAAAATCAGAACAAACATTTTCATTGTAACAGTTGTAACGTCTTCTTTATAATGTATATTAATATGAAAAGTTAATTGAAGACCATTTCTTTTTATGTCCCCTAATCGAAGATTCGGGGGTATATAGTTTTATTGTGTTCGTCTGTATGTCCGTCTGTCTATCTGGCGGTTTGTTTGTCCGCAAAAGCCTTAACCTTTGCCATAACTTTTCATTTATTGGAGCTATGACTTTCATATTTAATATGTATATTCCTTGTGACAAGACCTTACTTTGGGTACCACCAAATTTGACCTTTTGACCATTACCTTGGAGTTTGTCCCATTTTACACAAAAATGCCAAATTTTTACTTTGGCCATAACTTTTAAACGGTAGATACTAGTACTCTCATACTTCAAATATGTAGTTTTTTGGCATTACCTTTCATTGGATACTAAAAACCTTGACCTTTTGACCATGGAGTTTTCCGTAGTTATGAATTTTTTTTTACCTTGGCCATAACTTTTGAACGGTAAGGGCTAGGGTATTCATACTTCACATATGTAATCCTTGTTACATTAAACATTTTCTTAAGAAATCATCAACTTTGACCTTTGAGTTTGACCTACCTTTCAAAAACTTATCCTTAGCCATTACTTTTGAACAAGTGGTGCTAGGGCTTTCCTATTTTGCAGTTGTATTTCTTGTGAGAAGACCCTACTTTGGGTAACAATATATTTAAATTGCATTTAATAAAAGTTTAATCTTCGCTATGTTGCCATACAGGGGCATAGCTATTTCACAAACACATCTTTTTATATATGAGGATTTGCGGATAAGAGATGGATACCTCAAAGCGTAACAGACGGACGGACGGACATCCCAATCACTATATACCCTCCCGCTTTTCAAGCGGAGGATATAATAATATATAATACTGCTGATTTTTTCTGTCAGTTCGATGAATTCCACCATCAAAAAACAATGTTTACCTAACCCTTCAGGCTTGATAAATCTTTTACTCCTTTAGATTCTGAATCATTGCATTTACCTTAAAATATAGCTGTAATTGTATTATGTTATGAGATCAACATATCATCAGTTTATTCCCAATAAGCTCAGGTGAGCATTTTGGCCAATATGCTTCTTTATCTATTTTTTTTTTGCCCCTTAAAAATTTTAGCTTTAATCTACAGGGGGTCATTTTTCTTCACGTGGGTTCTGCAAATTTTTAGGGAAGTGACACTTTTTCTACGGGGCAAAAGGGTCATTTTTTCTACGTCGAATAATGACCGGGGGTCATTTTTCGCTGTCGAAAAATGACCCCCGGTCATTATTCGATGGCGGTCATTATTCGTCTTTACACCGGCAATTGCTCTTTGAGCAATAAGCCCAGCTAAAAATCAAAAACCATCATTTTTTAAGGAATTCCCTCTTAATTACATCTTCCGTAGTAGTCCAATCACTTTGGAACTAAAAGTTTTCTGTAGATGTGCAGTAACGTTTCTGAATTTTTATTTTTCATCTATAGGAGGCATGGGTACCAAATAAACTTTTTACACCTCTTTTAACAAATTCCATGTTTCATTAAATTCTTTAATTCCAGAATAGAAGTTATTTTATTAATATTGGCACATTCTTGCTTTATCAAAATAAGTACATAATAGTTATAAAGGCACACTCACCCCCCCCCCCCCCCCCCCCCCGACGACATAGGATTTTCGAGTTTGCACAGTTTAGGTTTTCTTTCTTTTGTCAACCTTTTTTTTTAAGGTTGGCACCATCATTCTTTAAAATCGTTGCTACTGGCTTATTGAATGGTGTTTTTTTAAATAAAATATTAATTTGATTCTTAATTTATTTACCAAGGAATGTAAAATATTTATTGAAAAACAAATATTTGTTTTTATTTCCATCTCTTGACATCATCGATATTGTATTCCTTCCCCTCTAAATTTGAATTTCAATTTTACTGTTTTCAATGAAATCGATCCATATGAAATAGAGAACTCTTTTTTTTTTGCAACTAGAGCAATAGATTCAAATGAAGAATTATATTAATAAAAAACATGAAGATGAAGATACCTGTACCACATTGTAATTTAGTTTTTCATTGATGTTAAAATGTATTAAATAATATAGGTCATATCATTTTCTGTATCGCAGGCAAGATTTGGAGATTAAATTATATGGAAGTGCAGAAAGAGCTCTGATTTGGATCCAGGAAACAGAAAAATTGCTTGAAATAGAAGCTATAGACAAACTGAAGGTAAATTAGAAATTTGTCTTCAACGATAAAGATAATAAAGTTGAAAGAAAACCACAATTTTAGTAATACCTGGCACGTTAATTGCTCAGATTTAGAGACAATTCTTTTAATGCTTGGGAAATTAGGAAAGCATATTAAACAAAAGGTCCATGGGCTTTATAGGTCATCCTAGCATCATGCAACAACTTTTTAACCATTGAATTTGATTTATGTTTTAAACCAGAGGCAATGGCAGTCACAATTTTGAAAGAAGTACTATTGTCATCATAACTATACACTTAGTATACTTAACCCGGCTGAAGCTAGCAGCCAATAACAGCAGCCAATAAGCCCGTAGAAGCTAGCAGCCAATAAGGAAATTCATCAAAGAACTGAAAGTACTGAGAGACAGTACTGTTTTTAATACTTTATTTTAGATAATTAAGGGCTAATGATTGAATAATTAATGCGAAAATTAATAACATAATAAATAAGACACTCGGAGGCAGTAAGGCTC
>NW_026937583.1:0-78671 GCF_032062105.1 Saccostrea cuccullata
AAATTCTCGACATGCCATTTTTCGAACCATAGCGAGCGTCGGCGTGCAGCACTTCCGGTCAAAATGAAATGCATATGTCACATCTACATATATTGCTCTATCATTGCTGAAAAACTCAAGTTTCTATCATAAGCCGTTTTTGAGAAAAATCGTGGACAAAGTGACCCTCTGAAAATCACTAAATCGCGAAAATCTCAAAACCGGAAGTGACGTGATCAAAACAAAAAATAATATATCGAATTTGCTTGATGTTCTATCAGTCCTGTAAGTTTCGTGAAAATCGATTGAGCCGTTTCCGAGAAATCGCGTGCACAAAATCGGTTAGAAAAAAAAACCAATGATAACTAGTGCTAATTGTAACGGGGACCGTTACAGATGTTCCCCAAACGCTCCCTAACTCCATTTTGGTGCAATTTTCCCTGTAAGTTTCATTAAATAAGACAAACTCTATGTATTTTTGACTTTAACAACGTTTTCCCAGAAGGATACCAATTATATTCAAATTTTAACATTGCACCCGTGCGCATGTGAATGCATGTGCATAATGACCATATCATCTTGTCTACACTATCTATATATTTTAGTATACTATATATTAAAGCATTCAGTCCAAAAGTATTAAAAATTACTCATTCAAGTGTATTTTTAATTCCACTTTTTCCAAGTGCATGCACGTGCGAGCACGTGCATGTTAGCCATATCTTCTTGTAGGGGTCTCTTATATCTATCTATGTTCTAAATCCCATCCTGTTTGGCTGAAAAACAAGGGAGTTATAGCCATTTCAAGTTTCAGCCAATCAGATTGCAGCACACGTGCATGCGCGTGATTTCATGAATTTTTTCTTTATCATATTGTAGGGTATCCTAATGCATGTCTATGTTTTAAATTTCAAAGCATTTCCTCCTAAAACAAAGGAGATATTGCCATTTAAAGTTTCAGCCAACCAGATTGCAGCATGCGCGCATGCGCATGCTTTCATGATAACTTTTATATATCTTGCTGTAGATATTCATAATGTAGGACTATGTTCAAAATTTCAAAGGATTATGACAAAAAAAACAAGAAAGATATTGAGACTTTAGTTTCAGCCAATTAGAGCAAAGCGCACGTGCATGCGCGTGAGATCTTGCTATTTTGACCATGCCGTCTTGTCTATTCTACCAATGTATCCTTACATTATGAGTTTCAGAAAAATTCATCAAGAAATAGAAATGTTACGTCTTCATCAATTATATTGGTTATTTCACGTGTTGCACGTGCGCACTCTTTCCAGCACACGTGCATGTACGTGCTTTCATAAAAATTCTTATATATCATGCTGTAGATCTTCATAATGTGTGACTGAGTTCAAAATTTCAAAGGATTATGACTTAAAACAAGAAAGATATTGAGACTTTAGTTTCAGCCAATCACAGCGAAGCGCACGTGCATGCGCGTGAGATCTTGCTATTTTGACCATGTCATCTTGTCTATATTACTAATATATCCTTACATTATTAGTTTAAAGACTTTTCATCAAAAAATAGAAAAGTTACGGCAATATCCATTATATTAGTCATTTCACGTGTTGCACGTGCGCGCTCTTGCAAGCACGTGCGCGCAAAATGACCTTTGTTTGGCAACTCTACATAACATGCCTACTAACCCTAAAAAGGTTTTGTCTATATTACTAATATATCCTTACATTATGAGTTTAAAGACTTTTAATAAAAAATAGAAAAGTTACGGCAATATCCATTATATTAGTCATTTCACGTGTTGCACGTGCGCGCTCTTGCAAGCACGTGCGCGCAAAATGACCTTTGTTTGGCAACTCTACATAACATGCCTACTAACCCTAAAAAGGTTTCACCTAAGTCAGATGTGTTGTTTACAAGATCACTCGTGGACAAAATTTTCCCAGGAAGAAGAAAAATAATAATAATAAGAAACAGAGTAAAAACAATATGTTCCCCAACTTCGTTTGGGGAACATAATAATAACTAGAGCAAAGCTCGTTGCAAAGCAACGAGTAGGTCTTCAGTCCGGTTTTGACCGGAAGTGCGGGAAGTGAAGTAACAAAAGAAAGCAATGAGCTAAGTAGTCTCCAGTGACTTTATAATTTCAATTTTTCATCAAAACCTTCAAAATAAGCCATATTCATGCTACTTCCGGTTTGACCGGAAGTGACGACGACGGACGGAAAAATTACTTTTTATGCTCCCAGAGACAAATGTAACCCCAAAACTTGTCAAGAACAGCATATATACGAGTTTTTCTACTACTTCCGGTTAAGCCGGAAGTGACGACGCCGGACATATTTTGATGACTTTAATAGATCAAGCTTGTCATTTTGAACAACTTTGCTTCTTTGATGTATTACAAATTCTCAATAATTTTTGAGATAAAAAGAAAAAACTTTCGGCCCTTCTAGGCCCTTAATTTAAAGGGCCAGCCCTTTTTTCGAGATGTCGTTTGAAAGATCTTTGTATTCTACACTTCTTTTGTTCTACATGCTTTAACAAAATATTTCTAGGTAAAAGTTATCGTAGAAAATGTGTTAAAAATTTTGAAATTCTTGATAGGACTATTTTCGGGCCATAGCGAGCGTCGGCACTTCGTACTTCCGGTGGTTGCGATATACGAAATTCACTTCTCCAAAGGTTGCTCTAGCATCACTTAAAATTTCATGCTTATGTGTGAAGTGCTTTTTGAGAAAACTGCCGGACAAAGTGACACTCTGAAAATCACTAAAACGCGAAAATCTCAAAACCGGAAGTGACGTCATCAAAACAAAAAAATATACATCTAGTTTTTTACATGCTCTATCAGTCCTGAAAGTTTCATGAAAATCGAGCAAGCCGTTTTTGAGAACTCGCGTGCACAAAATCGGTAAGAAAAAAAACAATAATAATAATAAAAATAGTGGAATAGAAACCTAAGAATAACAGTAAGGTCTTCCGCTGAAGACGGAAGACCTTAACTAGAGCAAAGCTCCTTGCAAAGCAACGAGTAGGTCTTCCGTCATGTCTGACCGGAAGTGCCTTTCATTTTCAACAAAAAATGAGAAATAACGTCCAAAAATGGTTTGATTCCTCAAAATTTACGTTATATATTGCAAAAATAAGCTACTTTCTGTTACTTCCGGTTTGACCGGAAGTGACGAAGGCGGACGAAAAATTAATTTTATTGCTCCCAGAGACATATGATATCCAAAAACTTATCAAGAACGGCAAAAATAAGCGTTTTTTGACTACTTCCGGTTTGGCCGGAAGTGACGACGTCGGACGTATTTTGACATCTTTAATAGATTAAGCTTGTCATTTTGAACAACTTTGCTTCTTTGACGTATCGCAAATTCCTAATACTTTTTGAGATATAAAAGAAAAACTTTCAGCCCCTCCAGGCCCCTGATTTAAGGGGCTAGCCCCTTTTTTGAGATGTCAATTGAAAGATCTAGAAATTTTACACCTTTTTTGTTCTACATGTTTTAACAAAATATTTCTACGTAAAAAGTTATCGGTGAAAAGGTGCTTAAAATTTTGAAATTCTTGATAGGGCTTTTTTCGAGCCATAGCGAGCGTCGGCGCTTTGTACTTCCGGTAGTTGTGATATACTTAGTGCAAATCTCCGAAAGTTGCTCTAGCATCACTGAAAATTTCAAGCTTCTGTGTTGAGTGCTTTTTGAGAAAACTACCGGACAAAGTGACCCTCTAAAAATCACGAAATCGCAGAAAACTCCGAACCGGAAGTGACGTCATCAAAATAAAAAAAATATATATCTAGATTTTTTAATGTTCTATCAGACCTGAAAGTTTCATGAAAATCGACCGAATCGTTCTCGAGAAATGGTGCGTACAAAATCGGTAAGAAAAAAAAAAACAATAAAAATAAAAATAGTGGAAAAGAAACCTAAGAAAAACAAGAAGGTCTTCCGCTGAAGACGGAAGACCTTAACTAGAGCCGTCCTGTTTGACCGGAAATAACTTTTACTTAAAAAAATATAGAGTAATGAAGTCCCAAAATGGTTTTATCCTCCAAATCTATGTTAATTATTCCAAACTAAGCCATTTTCGGCAATTTCCAGTTTGACCGGAAGTGACGACGACGGACGGAAAATTAAGATTTAAGCTTCAAGTGACATATGATATCCAAAAACCTGTTAAGAACAGCAAAAATATGCAATTTTTGACTACTTCCGGTTTGACCGGAAGTAACATCACCAGGCGTATTTTGACGACGCCATTTGATAAACCTTGATATTTTAAACAACTTTTCTTTTTTGAGGTATTAAAAATTCTCAATACTTTTTGAGATATTAAGGAAAAACTTTTGGCCCCTTTTGGCCCTTTATTATAGGGACCAGTCCCTTATCGTTGATATTTTATGAAAGATCGTGACATTCTCCACAACTTTTGTTCTACGTGTCTTTACAAAATATAAACGTGTAAAAAGATATTGCAAAAAATGTGTGAAAAATCTATAAATTCCCGATAGGTCTTTTTTCGAGCCATAACGAGCGCCGACGTGCTGCACTTCCAGAGAATAAGAAAGGTGTGTGTCACATCAGCACATGTTGCTCTATCATCGCTGAAAATCTTACGTTTCTATCTTAAGCACTTTTGGGAAAAATGCTGGACAGAGTGACCCCCTGAAAATCACTAAATCCTGGAAATCTCGAAACCGGAAGTGACGTCATCAAAATAAAATATATATCAGGTTTGATTGATGTTCCATCTGCCCTGAAAGTTTCATGAAAATCGATCAAGCCGTTTCCGTGAAATCGCGTGCACAAAATCGGTAAGAAAAAAAACAATAATAATAACTAGAGCCGAGCTCGTTGCAAAGCAACGAGTAGGTCTTCCGTCCGGTTTTGACCGGATGTGCCGGAAGTAACGTGAACAAAAAAAAGCAATGAACTAAGTAGTCTCCAGTGACTTTATAATTTCAATTTTGCATCAAAACCCTCAAAATAAGCTATTTTCGCTACTTCCGGTTTGACCGGAAGTGACGTAAACGGACGGAAAATTAAGATTTAAGCTTCCAGTGACATATGCTACCCAAAAACCTGTGAAGGAGAGCAAAAATATGCAATTTTGGACTACTTCCGGTTTGATCAGAAGTGACGTCGCTGGACATTTTTGACGACGTCATTAGATGAAGCTTGATATTATGAACAAGTTTGCTTCTTTGACGTATTACAAATTCTCAATACTTTTTGAGATATAAAGGAAAAACGTTTGGCCCCTCTCAGCCCTTTATTATAGGGGCCAGCCCTTTTTTCGAGATATTGTTTGAAAGATCAAGTAATTCTACACATCTTTTGTTATATATGTCTTAACAAAATATTTGTATGTGAAACGATATCGAAGAAAAAGGGTTAGAAATTTTTAAATTCTCTACATGCCATTTTTCGGACCATAGCGAGCGTCGGCGTGCAGCACTTCCGGTCAAAATGAAATGCATATGTCACATTTATATATATTGCTCTATCATTGCTGAAAAACTCAAGTTTCTATCATAAGCCGTTTTTGAGAAAACTCGCGGACAAACCGACCCTCTGAAAATCACTAAATCGCGAAAATCTCAAAACCGGAAGTGACGTCATCAAAACAAAAAAAAATTATATCAGCTTTGTTTGATGTTCTATCAGTCCTGTAAGTTTCATGAAAATCAATCGAGCCGTTTCCGAGAAATCGCGTGCACAAAATCGGTAAGAAAAAAAACAATAATAACTAGAGCCGAGCTCGTTGCAAGGCAACTAGTAGGTCTTCCGTCCGGTTTGACCGGATGTGCCGGAAGTGACGTGAACAAAAGAAAGCAATGAGCTTAGAAGTCTCCAGTGACTTTATAATTTTAATTTTGCATTAAAACCTTCAAAATAAGCTATTTTTGGCTACTTCTGGTTTGACCGGGAGTGACGTCAACGGACGGAAAATTAAGATTTAAGCTTCGAGTGAAACATGTTACCCCAAAACATGTCAAGAACAGCAAAAAATATGCAATTTTTGACCACTTCCGGTTTGACCGAAAGTGACGGCGCCGGACGTTTTTTTGACGACTCTATTAGATAATGCTTGACATTTTGAGTAACTTTGCTTCTTTGACGTATTACAAATTCTCAATACTTTTTGAGATATAAAGCAAAAACTTTCGGCCCCTTTTGGCCCTTTATTATAGGGGCCAGCCCCTTATCGTTAATATTTTTCGAAAGATCGTGACATTCTTTTCAACTTTTGTTCTATATGTCTTTACAAATTGTTAACATGTAAAAAGATATTGCAAAAAAGGTGTCAAAAATTTCTTAATCCTCGACAGGACTTTTTTCGAGCCATAGCGAGCGCCGACGTGCGGCACTTCCGGAGAGGAAGAGTGGTGTGTGACAAAAGAGCATATGTTGCTCTATCATCGCTGAAAATCTCAGGTTTCTGTCTTGATGCATTTTCGAAAAAAAATGGTGGACAATGAGACCCCCTAAAAATCACTAAATCGCTGAAATCTCAAAACCGGAAGTGACGTCATCAAAACAAAAAAATCACTTTCACCTTTGTTTGATGTTCTATCAGTCCTGAAAGTTTCATGAAAATCTATCCAGCAGTTTTCGAGAAATCGCGTGCACAAAATCGGTAAGAAAAAAAAACAATAATAATAACTAGAGCCGAGCTCGTTGCAAAGCAACGAGTAGGTCTTCCGTCCTGTTTGACCGGAAGTAGATTTTATTTTTAACAAAAGTGAGAAATAACGCCCAGAAATAGCTTGAATCCTCTAAAACTATGTTAATTAATGCAAAAATAAGCCATTTTTTGCTACTTCCGGTGTGACCGGAAGTGACGACGACGGACGGAAAATAAATTTTTATTGTCCCAGAGACATCTGTTACCTAAAAACGTGTCAAGAACGGCTAAAATTCGCGTTTTCCGACTACTTCCGGTTTGGCCGGAAGTGACATCGCCGGACGAATTTTGACAACGCTAATACATTAAGCTTGACATTTTGAACAACTTTGCTTCTTTGATGTATTAAAAATTCTTTATAGATTTTGAGATATAAAGAAAAAACTTTTGGCCCTTTCAGGCCCCTAAATTTAAGGGCTAGCCCTTTTTTCGAAATATCATTTGAAAGGTCTTGGAATTCTACACTTCTTTTGTTCAAAATGTCTTAACAAAATATTTTCAGGTAAAAAAATATCGTAGAAAAGGTATAAAAAATTTGAATTCAAGATACGACTATTTTCGGGCCATAGCGAGCGCCGACGTGCGTCATTTCCGGTAAATTTGATATACCTTATGCACCTTTCCAAACTTAGCTCTACCTAACCTCAAAGTTTGAAGTTTCTATCTAAAGCCGTTTTTCGGGAAAACTGTGGACAAAATGACCCTTAAAAATCAGAAAATCGACGATATCTCTAGACCGGAAGTGACGTCATCAAAACGGAAAAAAAACGCATAAGGTTCAAGTAATGTTCCACAAGTCCTGAAAGTTTCATAAGATTTTGTTTGGCCGTTTTCGAGAAATCGCGTGCACAAAATCGGTAAGAAAAAAAAAATAATAATAAAAGTGAAAAAGAAACCGAAGAAAAACAATAAGGTCTTCCGCTGAAGACGGAAGACCTTAATAACTAGAGCAAAGCTCGTTGCAAAGCAACGAGTAGGTCTTCCGTCCTGTTTGACCGGAAGTAGCTTTCATTTTTAACAAAAATGAGAAATAACGCCAAAATTGCTTTGAATCCTCTAAAACTATAATAATTAATGCAAAAATAAGCTTTAATTGATACTTCCGGTTTTACCGGAAGTGACGACGACGGACGGAAAATTAATTATTATGCTCCCAGAAACATATGTTATTCAAAAACTTGTCAAGAACGGCAAAAATACGCGTTTTCCAACTACTTCCGGTTTGGCCGGAAGTGAAGATGACGGACGTATTTTGACGACTCCAGTAGATTCAGCTTGACATTTTGAACAACTTTGCTTATTTGACCTATAACAAATTCTCAATACTTTTTATGATATGAAGAAAACAATTTAGGCCCCTCTAGGCCCTTAATTTTAGGGGCCAGCCCTTTTTTCGACATATCATTTGAAAGATCTTGAAATTCTACACTTCTTTTGTTCTATATATCTTAACAAAATATTTCCAGGTAAAATGATATTGTAGAAAAGTTGTTAAAAAATGTGAAATTCGCGATAGGCCTATTTTCGGGCCATAGCGAGCGCCGACGTGCGGCACTTCCGATAAAAATGAAATACCTTATACATATCTATAGACTTCGGTTTATCATACCTAAAAGTGTCATGTTTCTATCTTGAGCCATTATTGAGAAAACTGCCGGACAAAATGACCCTCTAAAACTCACTAAATCGCAGAAAACTCGGAACCGGAAGTGACGTCATCAAATAAAAAAAAACGCCTTAAGTTCAAATCATTTGTCATCAATGCTGAAAGTTTCATTAAAATCCATCGAAGCATTTACGAGAAATCGCGTGCACAAAATCGGTAAGAATAATAACTAGAGCCGAGCTCGTTGCAAAGCAACGAGTAGGTCTTCCGTCCGGTTTTGACCGGATGTGCCGGAAGTGACGTGAACAAAAGAAAGCAATGAGCTAGGTAGTCTCCAGTGACTTTATAATTTCAATTTTTCATTAAAACCTTCAAAATAAGGTATTTTTGGCTACTTCCGGTGTGACCGGAAGTGACGAAAACAGACGAGAATTGAGATTTAAGCTTCCAGTGACATATGTTACCCAAAAACCTGTCAAGAACAGCAAAAATATGCAATTTTTGACTACTTCCGGTTTGACCGGAAGTGACGTCGCCGGACGTATTTTGACGACTCCATTAGATAAAGCTTGACATTTTGAGTAACTTTGCTTCTTTGACGTATTACAAATTCTCAATACTTTTTGAGATATAAAGGAAAAACTTTTGGCCCCTTTTGGCCCTTTATTATAGGGGCCAGCCCCTTATCGTTGATATTTTTCGAAAGATCTTGACATTCTCTACAACTTTTGTTCTATATGTCTTTACAAATTGTTAACATGTAAAAAGATATTGCAGAAAAGGTGTCAAAAATTTCTAAATCCTCGACAGGACTTTTTTCGAGCCATAGCGAGCGCCGACGTGCGGTACTTCCGGAGAAAAAAATTGGTGTGTGACAAAAGTGCATACGTTGCTCTATCATCGCTGAAAATCTCATGTTTCTGTCTTAAGGATTTAGCGGTGTAATAGGCCACTTCCGGTTAAATGCCGAGGTGTTTGACATCGGCAGTTCTCGGAACATCTATCTTCGTAAACAAAAATGGCGCGTCGTCAAGACGGCCTAGGACGCTATCATAAAACATACACCAAAGGAACAGATTATAACTAATCAAAGGAAAGAATTGATATGATATTAAATAGAAAACACCATACTATAATTTGGGTTGGCAAAATATGCAGTTAAAACGATGTTATCTTCATATACACATTACAAGGGTTTTTCCAACTTCTAAAAATAGCACCGATTTCGAAAAAACAAACGAAGTAACTTTTCATTGTAATTTTGCGATTCTCTTAGTATCAGCTAACAGTTTGAGAGAATAATGTATGTTACAATATTAATAGCATGGCGTGTATTGTGGAATCTGCAATAAATCGACAGATGTTGTGTACATAAATCTCTACATAATGTAATATTCTGGAATTGTGCAAACCTGTGGCCGTGCTAAATGATTCTCAGGATTTGTGAAATATTGATGGTTTCTTGAAAAATAATTGAAAAAACAGACTTAAAATATCTAGATACTCATGCAACATACATTAATGTCACGTTCAATTATCCATGTTATCACACATGTACGTGATATATCTGAGATGATCTAAATAGATCGATCAGTAAAAATAATGTAATTATATGTTTAGAACTTTAACCAAAAAAAATTATATCAGCTATGAGAACAAAAAAATATTCTGGGTAAGGTCAGGGTGAATTTTATCTGTGTGGGTTTTTTATTTATTTATTTTTTGAATGAGTTTAGCCGCGTCAGAAACGGGGGGGGGGGTTTCAACATATTTATTTATGCATATTTTGTTAATTTATAATATATGTGAGGCACAATATCGTTTTTAAAACCCTTTAATCAGTGTTTTGCGATATGTTAGATATATTTTAGCCTTCATTGTAAAGTAAATAAAAACTATTAAGAACTTTATACACATGGGAACTGCAAAAATGTAGTTTATTTTGTAAACCCTATCTAGGTCAAGGTCAGTGTGAGAAGAGGTCAATTTTCTGAGCAAATGAATCTAATCTGAATTGAGTTTAGTATGACAATCATCTTCTGTTTATAAATGCTCAAGCTCATTAGTTATTTCATTACAACCTACCCTATACCATGAACAAAAAAAAAAAATAATGGCTTACATTTTTAGGGGGTACATCACTCTGATGTAGAATATTGATAAATATTGTGGATAGAATAATTCTTTTTTGTGGTTATATTATCACAAATACATGTCACACAAAATTTTATATGTTTTCTTATTGATCATCCCTACCATAATTTTCTATGGCAGAATAATATAAACGGTTTTAAAACAATATTGCTAAAATTGTCACTGAAAGCAGACAAGTTCTCTCGATTACAAGTATTCATATATCACATCTGATGACTCTGAACTAAAAAAAATTGAATGTCTACAATCCTAGGGCTTACTTTTACAGATGAATACATGAAACATTAAACTGTTCTCTGGCTTACTAGAAAAATTACATCTCTACCCTTTGTCTATTAAGGGTGCACCACTGGCGAGAGGGTACAGTTACATTAATGAGCACATAAGAAATATGTATGGACAAAATTGCAAGAAACTAAGGGAAATATTGCCGAAAGTGTTGTTCATTATAACTATGCTTAATTAGGTCATATTCAAGGTCATGGCCATTACACCCCTAATACCTTAAAGCATTTTCGAATAAAATGATGGACAATGAGACCCCCTGAAAATCACTAAATCGCTAAAATCTCAAAACCGGAAGTGACGTCATCAAAACAAAAAATTTACTTTCAACTTTGTTTGATGTTCTATCAGTTCTAAAAGTTTCATGAAAATCTATCCAGCCGTTTTCGAGAAATCACGTGCACAAAATCGGTAAGAAAAAAAAACAATAATAATAATAATAAAAATAGTGGAAAAGAAACCTAAGAATAACAAGAAGGTCTTCCGCTGAAGACGGAAGACCTTAATAAGAAAAGTTGAAAAGAAACAACAGAAAAATAAGAAGGTCTTCCGTTGAAACGGAAGACCTTAATAATAAAACTAGATACGATCTCGTTGCAAGCAACGAGTGGGTCTTCCGTCCAATTCATGATGAGATGAGATAAGATTTTGATTGAGATTTTCATTCTAATTATTTCAATAATTTATAAAAGACATTGAACATTAAAGACTTCGTTTTCGAGTTATTATCATGAGAAATATTTAGGGGCCAACCCTTAAACTCATTAATGGGGACGTTAAGCGAAAAATGAAAGGAAGCATATTGTTCAGAACACTATTTTGGACATCTTTTGTTCAATTTTACTTATCAAAATATTTCTCACTTTACAGATATAAAGCGTCGAAGATTGAGCATTCTGGCCCCTTGTGGCCCTTAATTATGTACCATACGACTTAAAAACATAATATAGTGTTGTAAATGGTTGAATTAAACATCTTTGCATTACTAGTTTTACAAAATATTAACTGATAAAGAGTTAACGATTAAAGACTTTTGGCCCCTAATTTGAGTGCCCAGCCCCCTTTTCTGAATTTCGTCTTAAAGCATTTATGATTTTGAAGACTTTTCGTTCAACAACTATTCAGATATTCTTTTTCATTTTCGAGCTATTTGCAAAAGAAATATTTAGGGGACAACCCTTCAACTCCCTAAGGGGGATGTATAGCAAAAAATGAAAGGTAGCATATTGTTTAGAACATGATTTTGATCATCTTTTGTTCAATATTACTTATCAAAATATTTCTCTTAAAAATCATTATACATAGTTGAAGATTGTTGAGATTAACATTTTTGCTTCACTAATGTACATGTATTACAAAATATTGACTTCTAAAAAGTTATTTGATAAAGACTTTTGGCCCCTTTTAGCCCTTAATGCGATGAGTCAGCACTTTTTTCTTGATATCATATGAAAGATATTATTATTTTGCATAAATATTGAACAATATGTCTTTACAAAATGTTTATACTTTAAAAAATATTTAGCAAAATATCTCAAAAAATCAGTCATGATTTGTGTCCTTAATTTTGACCCCTACCGAGCTTCCATACTAGGTATTTCCGAAAAATTTGAAAATGCTGGTGCACAACTAGAACATGTCTTCTACTATCACTGAAAATTTCAGCACTCTAGCTTTTGTCGTTTTTGAGTTTTTGTGCAGACAAAATGGTTGGCGAAATTCTAATAAAGGGCGATAACTTCCCACCGGAAGTGATTCTCTAAAATTAATGAAAATGTAACAAGTTTATATCATGATACATCATTCCTGTAAATATCATATAAATCCGTCCAAGCATCTCTGAGAAATCGTCTGCACAAAATTTGGACGAAGAAAAATAATAATAATAGTGAAAAAGAAACAATAAAATAATAGGAGGGTCTTCCGTTGGAGACAGAAGACCCTAAATAGTGGGAAAGAAACCTAAGAATAACAAGAAGGTCTTCTGCTGAAGACGGAAGACCTTAAAAATAGTGGAAAAGAAACCTAAGAATAACAAGAAGGTCTTCCGCTGAAGACGGAAGACCTTAAAAATAGTGGAAAAGAAACCTAAGAATAACAAGAAGGTCTTCCGCTGAAGACGGAAGACCTTAAAAATAGTGGAAAAGAAACCTAAGAATAACAAGAAGGTCTTCCGCTGAAGACGGAAGACCTTAATAAAAATAGTGGAAAAGAAACCTAAGACTAACAAGAACGTCTTCCGCTGAAGACGGAAGACCTTAATAACTAGATGCGATCTCATTGCAAGCAACGAGTAGGTCTTCCGTCCGAATTTTCGATAAGATGAGATATGACTTTGACTATGATCTTTGATAAAACATCATGGAATCATGCCTTTTCTCTTTTGATTAAATCCTTTTGATTTAGATAATATCATCAATGCGTACTTAATTTGCATAGTTGCACATTTTGAGAAACAACCAAAACCAATTAAAGAAAACTTGTAAGGAGACCTTGGATTATAAATGTAGTTTGACACAGAATTGCAACGAACGTACGACGTGACAATCCAAGTATCAGGGATACACATTTCATTGCTCCTTATGTTACTTTCGTTCAAGCAAACGCTCGGCTGCCTCTATTAACCGCTATTGCGAAATGTCGGAATTGACAGAGACCGCCGCCATTTAGTTCCCGCTTCAGATTTTTGATTGTTAATATCTCGAGTTTGAATTTATAAATTTACAAACGAGATGTTTCTATCGACTATATTAATATCATTTGAAAATATTGAAAAACAAACAAATTAAAGACGAGAGACTTTTGCCCCTCTATGCCCCTAATTTGAAGGACTAACCCCGTTTACTTGATATCAAATGAAAGGTCTTACTATATTGCACATTTTTTATTATATATGTTTTAACAAAATATTAACAGATAAAAATATATAAAAGAAAACGTGTCAATTTTTGCGAGATGAGTATGAGGCTATTTTTCGATCCCAGGCGAGCGTCGATGCCTTCTTACCTGGAAAGCTCTATATGCAAAATGTCACATCTACTACCCTTCCTCTACCTTCACTGAAAATCTCAATTCGATATCTTAAGTCGTTTAGGAGATGTCAGGACAAGCTGAGCCTCTAAAAATCAGTAAATCGTCCATATCTAACGACTGGAAGTGACGACAAACTTACGAAAAATTTCCGACAAGGTTCAGATTAATATCTATCAGATCTGAAAATTTGGTGAGAATTGGTCCAGTCGTTTCTGAGAAATCGCGTGCACAAAATCGCTTAAGAAAAAAAGTAATAACTAGATACTCTTGTTGCTACAGCAACAAATAAGGTCTTCCGTTATTCTATATTTATCTGTAAGAAGGATATTTTTCTAAAAAAAAAAAAGGGACAAAATGCAAAAAAAAAGAATCCTCGATCTAGGCTCGATGCCAAAACCAGAATGAAAGTCTGACACGATAACCACTGAGCCATCGAGTTTGACAACAAAAAAAGGTTTTTTGTAAACTTATTTTAAGAATGAAGGAAGTAGTTTCGTAGTACTCATTCTATAAAATATATTTATGGGACAGTATGATACTCAATTAATAAACTTTTTATCTCATAACCGGAAGTTGCTGTTTTTGTTTCTTTTGGGACGGACATATATCGGAACAACAATTAAGAAGCAATAGTGTGATTCCAAGATGTATTCCTAAAAGAAAAGTTTAAATTCATGATTTCTTTGATCACTTCCTGTGACGACCGGAAGTGACGGCAGACAATTTATTGTTTTTGCCAACTCATCAAGATTAACAACTTTATTAAGTTTGTTGTCTTAATCTCTGACGTTTACGAGATCTAGCTATGATAACTTCTCATTTTTTAGGACAGGAAATCACGCGACCGGAAGTGAGTTTTGCAAAAATTTCTTGACGTTAAGGTAGACAGTTACAGTCAGACAAACAACGACAAAAACAATATTATCATAGATATGTTTATAGACAAAAAAAAAAGAAAACAAGAAGTAAAATTTATCACAGATAATTCAATTTATGCCGCTATGAAAAATTTATTAAATCTTCAACCATCGTATAGTTACCATGGTTACTGATTTTTTCAATCGAAAAAAATCTTTGTTTTTGTTGCGCCATCTCTGTTACCCTGCTAGTGCGATGAGAAAAAAAAATCCACCTATCCTTTATTATGGGTTCATTTTTGTATTATTTTACATTCTGGTCAAAATTTGTATTTTTCTTTTAATAGTAACTTGTAATCTGGGATTGGACAAATTTGGTGCAATGGTTTGGACGCCTCCAAGGATTAACTCATTTATATTATATTTTATGCATATTTACATGTAAACTGATATTTTCCCTGCATATAAATTTCTAATCAGTCTCAGGGGGATCACACTTGTACCTTTCATTTCATGCATCTATGTTCAAGTTTCAAGTTTCAAGTTTTTATTTAAGACAAAGACCCCAACTTGGGCATATGAATACAAATAATACAACTTTTTTGCAAATAAACAAGAATGCATGAAAGAATGAGTGGTACTAATGTTTTTTTACATGTACAATTCACAAGTAAAGTTCAAATAATAAATTATAGAAGGCCCCTGCTTATACAATATAAAACTGTATGTATTTATAACATTTGTTAAGTAGTAGTTTTGGTATTTATATTAACATATTACTGACAATAAAATTTTACAAAATTTGGCAAGCCCAAAAATAACTTTAGTATCTTTACAATTTAATAAGTGGTGAAATTTGATAACATTAGGGTTAGTATAGAAAATATTTGGAACAAGTTTTTTTTTCGTTCACTCTTGAAAAAAGAACATTCTAAAAGGTAGTGGAATTCATCTTCCTAAATTGTTAGAGGAACAAAGATCACAAATACGATCATCTCTATCAACTCCCCAAAATCGACCTTTTTCAATAGGAAATCTGTGATTCATCTAAATTTACATAAAGCTTTTCTCAAATCCTTTGGTAAATATATCAAATACTTTTCAAAATAATGTTCTAATTTAAATATCCTATAATTAAGGGTTTTTGGCATCTCAAAAATACAGGCATACCAAATCTGCTTAAATTGATCAATTACTGTAAATCACATTTTATTCACGAGAACTTTTTTTTCGCGTAATTACGCGACACGATGTGCTCGCGAAAATTCAATTCTCGCATATAATAGTTTTCCTTAAGATTTTTTTAGCAATAACCACAATTCGCTAAAATTTTGTCTCGCTAATCAAGAGTCAATGACTATCTCGTGAAAATAAGGTGTCGTGAAAATTTAGTGATCTACAGTAATCTAGTTCTGACACCAACATTTTCTTTGGAGAAAACTGTTGCAACCATAACTCAGACATTCCACAATCATTTAGTGTTTTTTCAACATAATTAATCCACTTAGACTGCATTAAGTCATGTTCTCTAAGTTTTAAAAACATTTTATATAAAAGAAAAGACATTTTGTCTTGTTTGCCACAAACAAGTATATGCCAAAATCCAATAACTCTGGACTTAATACATATTTCTACTGGGTATCTGCCTAGTTCACTATATAGAACCTGATTAGGGGTAGATTTTTTCAGATTTAAAATGATTTTGTAAAATTGTAAATATAAACTTTCTATGACATTGTTACTATCAAATCCCCATACTTCACAGCCATAAAGTAATATGGGTGTTACCATACTGTCAAAAAGTTTCAGTTGAATATCTAAAGGTAAATCCAAATATCTTACTTTTTTTAGTAAACTGAACATAGCTTTCCTACCTTGCTCAAGTAGCTTAGTTTTATTACTAACAAAAGATCCACTGCTTGAAAAAGTTACACCTAAGTAAACAAATTCATCAACAACTGATAAGTTTTGGTTATCATATGTAAAGACTATTGATGTATTGTCCGTTTTAGGTTTATTAAAAATGACAACCTTTGTTTTAGATGCATAAACTTGCATTTTCAAATTTTACAATACAAAAACATTTTACAATACAAAAACATTGCATTTAAAGCAGCTTGTAATTGAGGTGCTGACTCAGCCAAAATTACAGTATCATCAGCATACAGTAACAAATAAAGTTTCAGGAAAATGTCTACTTCTTCAGTACTAAGCAAAAAAAAGTACAGCTTCTGTAATATTTGTTAAACCATCATATGCCCTAGCAATAAAATCAACAAGGTCATTCAAAAATATTGAGAATAAAACAGGTAACAAGTTTTCGCATTGACGTACATCGACATTACTGTAAAAATACTCTGACAGTGACACATTGATACCCTGCCGGATGCACGACTTTGCATTATTATACATGCTATAAACAACTTTAAGAAAATTACCGTCAATACTATGACGTAACAGTTTATGCCAAAGAGCTTTCACAATACTATGACGTAACAGTTTATGCCAAAGAGCTTTCACCAATTTCGAAGCAATTTAGAACTGAAACATTACATTTTATTGATACGATTATTTTGATAATTTCTTTGCCGAAAACATAAGAAAATATACTAGGAACATTTAGTCATATCCAAGACTATTTCAAAATATGGTGATCTTTCAATGGAGAATATTGTCTACCCCGGCCCCCCTTTTTAAGAGCTTGAAATAGGGATAATTCACTATTTCGCGCTGGTATCAAAACAATTCATCAATTTTCACTTAACCGTTCTTTGTATTAAAAAACCATTAATATTAAACAAAATGAGTGAAAAACGTAGGCAGGAATCGAGAGTTAGCGAGTATTTTTCTTCCTTCACTTTGAAATTAGTTTTTAAGGAAATAGGCTGAAGCCCATATGTGTGACGAACAAAAGCTAAACATTTTATAAAATAGAAAATAGCATACGTTTAGTTTCTTATGACTAATTAGTTCGCCCATTTATTGAAGGCATGTTTGAAATTTAGCAAAGCATAAAAAAAACTAAAATCGACCTCCTTTGTATAGTACATGTATACGTACAGCGAAGTAGCGACAACGGACCGATGACAACGGACTGAATTTTCGTATCCTGTCATGACAACGGACATAAAATATAAAAAATCAAATATTTCAGTTTTAATTTGTTTTATTTTTTCCCGTAAATGCTTATAACATGTCTTGATATTGACTGCATCAATTGGTATATAAATGATATTCTATTTACAAAAAATACAACATCTCATAAGAAAAATGAATGAAATCCATGTTTGAATTCACCAGGGTTTAATATCGCTAACGCAAACTCCTCTTTTATTACTTCAAATTAACGGCTGAAATTCGTACAACACCAAAAGGGGTGTCAGTCCTGCTCCCCATTGCAATTTCAGACATTGGTTGAAATTATCTAATTTATAAAATGAAAACTGCTCACGACCTGTCAACTAAAGTAATGACACCGGACAGTTTTTGTCAAAACCTTACCTGTATTTTCATGACAACGAGCCATTTTTAGTGCTTAACTTTAAATGTTTCTGACAACGGTACTGTCTTGGAACTTAACGTGTTCCTGGCCGAGAAGTAGACAAGTGAAAACTTTAAGTTATAAAACAGAGTTGTTAGATTACCATTGCCAAAAAATAATACACTCCATGAAAACAACATCATGGAACACAAAACTCAGTAATATTCAAATAATTGTTAAACATTTTATACAAACAAAATTCCTACTATGAATTGGATTAAAATACACCAGATATTTTGATTCTGAAGATTTAATATAGCGTACACAAACACAGAAAGTATCAATTAGTATTAATTTTATGGTAAATCAATTCCAATTTTTTTCACAATGCGAAGATCCAATATTTTCAAAAATAGTCGGTTTTAATTTAGTCTTCTATTTTTCCTGTTCTTTATTCTAAGCTTCACGTGACCACTTTATGAATAGCTGCACATGCAACAGAAGTACATGTTGTCCCAACCGGACATTCGGTTGTCTCCGTGAGCAGAAATTTTAAGGAAACTAGGTACCATGTGTCTGGCTGTACGAGACTATTTCAGAAAGCCTTTGGAATTAGCCATAACGAAGTATGGATGAGAGTTATTTCTGATGAAGGATTTCATTGTCTCACCAAATCTAAGTGAAGTAAGTAGAAAACAAGGGATATAAGTCTACCTGACTTATCATACAACGACTGCCTTCAAACATTGTGCGCGTCATCTTTACCGTCATTGTCGATTAACTGTCCCGAATGTACCCCAGAGGTAGAGATATATAAAAACGAAGGCCGGAAAGTAAAAAGGGCACGAGGTCACTGTCCGTTATTTTCACTTTTTTAAATTTACCCTATCAGATAAGTGGCTCACTGCTTCTGCTTAACGTTTGGTTCGTTTCCTGTGAAGATCTATTGATGAGCTATTCTTTGATATTTCCCTTTATTCCGTTGATTTGTAAATACCCTGCATTAAGACAAAAAAGCTATCCCGAACAGTTCAGCACAACCACCTGCTTATGGTGCGTATATCTCTTAACTTTTTCAAAACTCAAAAGAATGTTCACTGAAGACTCAGATTTCAAAGTCAGATGGGCTTCTCAATGATGCATTTATATGACTATGCGTGCCAACACTCTAATTATAAAAATTTACCTGATTTTAAAGATAATTTGAGTGATGCTGTATTTTAAGTTTATATACAAGTGTATTGTAGTTATTATTTCTGTTCTAGATAGGAATATTCTCGAACCCCATTAGCCCCAAGACATGATTTACATTAGATATCCTTACGTTTTTCTCTTCTTTACAACTTCTAAGAAAATTAACATTTGTTCGTTTTTCAAAAAATAATGCAATCTCCTGGTAGGAGAATTTTCTCATTTGAATTATATAAAACAGGCTTTGTTACATATATCGTAATAAGGCTAGTATATCACAGATTTTGTTTGTTTATGGCATTATGTGCAGTAGCAAAAAGTCATATCTTAGATCGTAAACGATTTAAAAATATCTCTTATCAATTTTGGCTATTGTATATAAAAATCAATTTGACTGATTAGGCCATCTCTAAAAGGATAAAACGAGATAACGAACGGAGTAAACATGAACCCCTAAAACTTCAGAGTTGGGATTAGGTCCCATAAAGAAGTAGACATCCCCTGCCAACCGGTCACACCCGTTATGTACACCTTGTCATGATCGGGAAATAAAGGGAAAAATTAATCAGTCGACAATTCAGTGAGTATATAATAGCCTGACAATTAGTAGGAAAAAGGTCAGTCAGCATTTGTCAAATTAATAGATTGTATTTGTTAACAAGATCATTGTATCGATCATAGAGGTTACAAATTCGAAAGATGACTTTATTGAAAATTGTTGATTTAATTTCTTGTTTCTTCAACTTGTTTGACAAAATTACCTCGTTTTTGCAATTGCCCAAACACAGAATAAGCTCTAAGGTATATTGCTGCATACGTAAGGGAAGTTGCTGATTTAAACTTCAAAATAGAAGAAAATATTTGTTGACCCTTTTCCAATCAATTGATTAAAATGGTCCCGCTCTAAAACTTCGTTTCATTTTTCAGAAATATTTTTTTAAATCCATGAATTTTACCAACTTGTCTCATCTTTTTTTATCACTTTCTAAAATTGTATTTGCATTTTTTTTAATTGAGATATATTTTCCAACATTCTCACCCCAACCATTTTAAGCCTGGGTCAGAAAAGGGCAAGCAAGCAAACATTTTTACAGATCACCCTACGTCTTATTCCGTGAATATCTTATTAACGACGTTCGATCCTGATATTTAAAGTCTTAAATTTTTTTTGCCAAGCATGTTTTTAGTTTCTACATACATAGCTCAATTAAAATTCAAGTCAAAAAATGGGGGTCAATATACTTCTTTTAGCGCTACAGTACATTTAATATGACCTTTCTGCACTGAAATTTGTGTCTAAATTGAAATTGAAAATTACATCTTCGACGTTTTCCCTCCAATATTTTTATCAAATCAAAGTATGCAACAAGATGAACTCTAATTTTGTTTAAAAAGGACACTTGAAAATTGTGGGTAATAAACAGTTTCAATTTGCCTAGCACAATCAATTATTTGACCTTTCTGCACTAATAAAATGTTATTTTTCCTGCATTGAAAATAAAATAAGCAAAAAAAAAATATTTTAAAGTCTTAATCTTTTTTTGATTTTAAGCAAATAGGTCAAAGGTATCTTGAAAATTTAGAAAAGAACATCAAAAGTGGGGGTATATGATGTACATTTTCAGATATGACTAAAAAGTGTGAATTTAACGTTAAAATTGGCTCAATTTCTTTCCGGATTTTCAGAATATATTTACTATGTTTGTCACACTTTGTTGATAGAATTCATAAGAAATAATTTAATAGATATTGCAGAACCAGCATAACATGTTTCACTTCAAAAAACAGCTTTGTAAGCAACCAGCATGTAAAAATAGGCATTTAAAATTAACAATGCTGATATATTTCAAATGGAAAAAAAACTGACCATTTTCGTCTAAAAAACCTTCCGCCAAAAAATGTAGTCCCTAGCTTTATTCTACTTGAATGGAATTTAATCGAAGTTTTTTCGTTGTATAAATTTTAATTTGCATAGTAGAATTTGGTTTTATATTGTTAGAATCTAAAAATCATGCTTTATTTTATGAATAAAGGACCTGCGCGAAATACGCTCAATTATCAGGATCGAACGTCCTTAACATTCATCGATATGAGCTAATGATAGATAATATTTGCTGATAATGTCAACGCATTGACTATAGAACTTGCAAAACAATGATTCCATATGGGGCTGTTGATATCTTTGTCTCAACAACTCTTTGTTTACTAACTTGCATCGTTTTAAAAATTGTTCGTAGGTAGAGCATGTTCTTGCATTAAATCAACAGGGACACATAAATCCAGTAGGCAGGTGATGAAGGGTATATTGCTACATAAATAAGGAAATTTGATTTTAGAAAAGTGTGAGTCATAGCGTTTATCATAAAATTTTGTTGTACACTGAAAGAAAAACCTAGTGAATTTAACTAGTGTGTTTCGTTAAGCGTTGGTCGTGATTAGTTAACTTTCAGTTTACTGGTTAAGATAGTGAGCTTTGGAGCAGGGGTCGTATAGATACTTAGATACCTAGTGAAGGTTACTCATCAATTCTATAAATTTACTAATCTTATCTAGTAAATATACCAATATCTGATGAGAGTGAATCTAATAGACTAAGTTTTCTTTGTGACATTAACTAGTTATTTTTTACAGTGTAAGGGTAACGATAAACGTAAAAAAAAAAACCGACATATTTTCCGTTTATGGATTAAACTTCTCTAAATCGTTCATGGATTTCTATCTTAAAATATCATCGTTTTGACTTCAGGGAGAGTGACCCGTTCTCCCAGCACTACCATCCTAAATAAAGATTTTACAGGGCCGTGAACTATGGGGAATTAAGGTCAGACGACATGTTCCTCAAATATATGTTCTGTATTTTTTAGTATTATATGAAAAAAAAAATGCATAATTGTCATTCTTTTGTAATTTCTACATTGTTTTCAATATGTTTTTAAATATAAGATCATCAAAAATTGTGAGAAAGGCCATTCAGAAGATTACACATAAGGGTTATATAAGAGATATCACACTGTGGTATCTTGTCCAAATGCCTGGTAAGGTACCCTAATTTTTGTGAGGAAACTTGTTTAAGAACCTAGACTTCAAGGACAATTTTTTTAGGAAAAATTAATCATTTTTGAGAAACGTGTCGTCTGACCTTAATGAGAAAATTCCCGGCACCTTAATTTAAGGTAATCCTTTTTATGATAGTAACTGCGAAATCGTTGAATGTTCTATTTTTACTAAAACACATTCAAGTTGGTTAAAAAAAAATTTCTAATGAAAAATATACAAAAAAGTAAATTTAATAGCTACTAACCCAATGATATTGTTGAAAATAAATATCAGGCTCAAAAATACGTATGGGTAATTTTTGTGCTACTAGAATAATGTATTGTGCAACTAACATGACCATCAAAAAATAATCTAAAAGTGTTTAGAAACATTTTCAATATGTTACTAAATCTATTTTTTAGGAAATTGTTTTTGTAGGTCTATGCTTCTTCGAAACGCTTCAGAAACTTTTCAGCGAAGTATATCATATATTGCTGATTTGTTTCGTATTATAACAGACTGCGTATATTTACCAAAGCTTGAATGAAAACCGGAAGAGACACGACGAAGCATAATACGAGGGTTGTTCAATCAATAATGTCCTGAACTATATGACGTAAATTACAGATATCGTATGACATTAAACTTGACTTTCTCTCATTATTTTATCTTTTGTGAATTTATAACAGTTTATGTGACCACTTTTAATCACATAGTTTCTTCATGAGAAGCTGGGAAACAAGGGCTTTTCGAGACACTGCATTATATATGAATGGAAAAGAATCAGTAAACAAGAGTGAAAATAAAAGGTTCATTAAAGCTGCTGTAAAACTTGTTTAAAATCCCAAAGAAATATTAACTGAAATATGTGACATTTAGAGCAATCAATTCCTGTTTTATAGACAAAAGAGCAGGTTGATTTCAATGATAAAAATTTTATAAGGGGCATCAAAATTGGATACCCTCCTTGCCAACAAAAAATATAACAACTCATGTACTGTTCGCCGAATTTCAACAAATAATATTTGATGTTGAATGATTGACTTCAACGCACAAAGCAAATTTGATAGACATCATATTGGGGGTAGTTTACACTGTATTTAACAAACGTGTGGCGGTAAAAAAGCTTGATATTCAAAGGTCACCCTATATTTTGAAAAATGAGTGAAAATAACAGTGCATTCAAAATTTTTCACATTTATTTAAAAAATCTGTAATTGTAGTTATCCACGTTTGTTTTATTTTCAAACATATATTGGAACATGAATCTATCGCTTAAAACCCTCAAAACAAAATTATCCATTAAGATGTACTTGGTAAAAACGGCGAATGTCTGAAAAGCGCACGGGTATGCAAGAGCACAAAGACAGATTTATATGTAATTTTCTTAAACATTAGTGATTATGTTGTTCAAAATCGTATTTGGAAAGACAGTTTAATTTCTGGAGGAGTCTAGTGGGCACTTTTTTGGGCCAAAAAATCAAAAGGTTTATTAGAGGTAGGACCCAGAATAAGGAATCCACTACATTGACAGTGTCCAAACCCACATGCCCTGAAGAGTAAAGGGGTTTTCGGGATAAACAGAAAGTTAATGTTTTTTCACATTAACAATATTTGCAAAATTTTTGAACTCTTGACTTGTTTCAATTTTTAAACTTTGATAAAATACCTTTTAGAAGGAAGAAACAAGTCCGGGAAATCATTGGATCTGCCATTTTCCAGTATACTGAGGGACATACCCAAATATGAGTTCTACAAACGATCAAAACTTAGATAAAAAATGTGACGGACATGTATTTTACTTAAAAGATATTAATTAATAAAATCATGAAGAATAAATAATTGAAAAGCGTCTTTTACTTCTTCCTGAGCACCGAGGACATTATTAATTGAACAGCCCTCGTACCTTTTAATTTTGCTGTCCCCTTCTAGCAAGTGTAATTTTCAATAAAATATTTTTAAAAAAATGAAATTCTGCATGTTTATTAAAAAAAAGTTTAAAAGAGATTCGGCAGAAATTATTATCAGAAAAGTCTTGAGATTTTATGAAAAATTTCGAAGATTATTTATTCTGCAGCTGACCAAGAGCATGGTGCGCGTATAAACAATATTTATTGCGAGGCACGCTACAGGGGTGTTCCCATTTCGCCTTAACTGTGAAATACAGGTAAGAAAAGTAAAAAAGTACCAAGGCGAAATGGGAATTCTAGTACAGGTATTTGTAAATAATATTACTGGGTTGATATAAAAATTCATATGATAAAAGTTCCCTTCTACCCAGCTGATCCCAACTACAGGGTGTTTACGTCCCGTTCACATATTTGTTCCTTTGATATATATAAGTCTTTGAGATCAATCACTTATTCGTTATTTTCTTGTTGTTTTTTTTTTCATTCAAACAGTTTTTATTTTTAAATCCTATCTTGATATAACATTCATGTAACATTTTTGAACGGCGTTAGAAGTTCGCTGAAATACATTGTAAACTAAAAATTCACGTTTATTTTTCTCATCAAAAAGTGTGTTAATGAAAAAAAATCCAAATTTCTATTATTGATTTGAAATATCTTAACACCATCTTTAAGAATATATTTATGTTCCTATTCCTGTTTATAATTTTTAAGAGCAACACCTGGACTCATGACCAATAATTAACATTTTTCTTAACGCAAAAAGGTTAATGCTACATGTAATAACCAATTGATATGTAACTGATAAAATATTGACTTGTGTTACAACACTGATAATCACACCTGTCTGAAATCTGGGTACGATCACTTATTTGAACAATGTTGTTTTCTATTAAGAAGACTAAATGTAACCCTGGGGTTATATTTAGCTGTATAAACTGCGTGTTCCCGTTTTCCATTTACGTGGTCAGCGTTTTAAGAATAAAACAAGGACACGGGGTCATTGATTTGCGTCTGTGATAAAAAAAAAACCGCAACACCCGCCCGATGAACCATTCAAATATAAATTTTAATATCTTCTTATGTATCCGCAAGATTTTCCTGGACAGTCATGCCATAGAACACATGATATCCAACGTGTTTGATGATGAATATTCAGATCTATAGACCTTCACATTCTCCTTTTAGATCGGCCCGTAATAAAATCTGACCACTGAACACATGGTTTTGAGTCTTTCTAAGAATTGTTAATTTAAAATGAATTAAAAGCAATTTTTAACTTTCAGAATTTGAGCATGACAGGTTTTCAAAATAAAATAATGGATGGGGCTGGGGGGCTTTAATTCCTATCTAAGTATAAATCTAGACTGTGGACATGACAGATGATATGGCAATGGCCGAATCTGGCCCCTAATTTGATGAAAACATCAGAGCGCAGTAAAAATTGTGAAAGGTTGTTCTAGTAAAAACCTCAAATTATGCTTGTTTTAAAACAAACACTCATTTTGATTCACGGTAGGCACAAGAGGTTGCAGAAGCAGAACATTTTCCCGAATTTCCTCAACTTTAGTGGAATTTTGTCAAATCTGAAATACTTTTTAATGCGGAAAACGTAGAGCACAAGGTTTCCTATATGAGATTATTATACACAATTTGCATCTGAAACTAGTATAAGAGATATACAACGTTGGTAGATAGGGAAGAATGTCCCCTATGTTTCTACATTCACTATTGTCAATGGTTTCTGATACATGCACTCTTCTTTCTCTGTGTACATGTATCTCATAATTTAGAACCAGAACTTTTGTGGTAGGGGTTACACATGTTACATGTTTTATTGAATTCTAAAAGACACCCCAAACCAAGGGACAAACAGTGTCTTTTTAATTTTGATGGGGGTTGTGCATGTTTACAAAAAGGGGTTAACTAAGAATTTGTTTCGGCTACGTTAAAATTTTACAACTCAATAAACATGATAAAACTCCGACCTTGCAGTTTTGACCACGCTGCCTAAGATCCGCGTAGGGTGCATACATGTTCTTTTGCAGTCCTTTTAACATTTTAGTAGTAATAAGGATGGAAAATAAGGCTGATCAAGATAAAGACTCTGTTAATGGATTTAAACTAACTATTGTTTTTAAAATGTCAATGACATTAAATATTCTGTTTAGTCTGTTTGTTTGTTTGTTTGTTTTTTTTGTTTTTTTTTGTTTTTTTTTTACGCAAAACATGCATTCAGTTAGAGTAAACTGTATTTAGTTGTTCATTGTCAAAACCATAATATTTTTTGTTGGGTACAAAGAAACAGCACAAGAGGTTATTATTCTGCAAACCACAAGAGTACGGTGATTTACGTAGGAATGCTGACCCTTGTTTACGCTTGATCATCCCTAGGCCTATGGTCTGCGGTTAATAATGTGCATCAGCTGCCTTAAGATGCATGTGATAATTCATTGTGGTTGATTTTGAAATAAAATAAATAACCCCACCCACTCACGCTATCCTGTGTAATTATTAGTTGGTAGTCTATAGAACTATTTGATTTGATTTCAATCGATTTGATGCGTCATGAATTATGTTATGAATTTTCAGACACTACAATTTACAATTCGTTTTAAACTATTACTTAGTAAAAATGACTTTTTTCAAACAGATTTGTGATTTTTTTTTTTTTTTTTTTTGCAATTCTTAAACAAAACTGCTGTTATTATTTAGTTAAACAATATTCACATGTGGATTCAACATCGCGTCGAGCATTCCTACGAAAGACAAATAGGGCCACATAAAAAATATTTTTTTTATTTCGTAATTACGAGATCTTTTCTCGTAATTACGAGACAATTATCTCGTTATTACGAGAAAAGATCTCGCGTAATTACGAGAAAGGATCTCGTTATTACGAGATAAATTTCTCGCTATTACGAGAAAAGACCTTGTAATTACTAGAAAAGATATCGTATTTTAGAGTTAATTATCTCGTAATAACGAGAAAAAATCTCGTTATAACGAGTAAATTATCTCGTAATTACGAGAAAAGATCTCGTAACAACGAGAAAAGATCTCGTTATAACGAGTTTATTATCTCGTAATAACGAGAAAAAAATCTCGTAATTACGAGATGATTATTATACAATTATTGCTGTTTTTAGGTCAATACAGATGATTTAGCCATCTGAGGAGTACAATATTTTCCGAGCCCGAAGGGCGAGGTGAATATTGTACTTTGAAGATGGCTAAATCATTGTTTGACCGAAAAAACAGCAATAATTGTTTTTTTATATTATTCACTGATAAATTGATACAGCTTATTTTATTAACTCCTAGCCAAATACAAGAAAGAAACAGAATTTAAATTGTGAATAAACCTTACCAGTCGTATCGATTTGAAATGTTTTTTTTTAAATCAATTTTAGTTGCCATGAAAAAAAAATATATAATGTCAATCTTTTTCATATGATAGATTTTGACAGGATTAGGAGTATTATCAGAGAAAACTATCTGACAAAAAGTAAAAACAGTAAAAAAAAAATGTTCAGTAAAAGTGTTAGAGAGGGATCCCTGCATCCCCTTTCACATGTACCACCCTCACCTAAAAAATATATTCCCTAATGTTTTGTTCACATGAAAAAAAAAATCATAGTCGTTTAAATAGCTTTCTAAAACAATTTGTATAAATTTGGAATTTCGCAATCTATATTTTAGATCAATGTAGAGGAAATAAATCCTTGTATTGACCTGGAACGTCACGTGAAAGTTAATACAACATAATATTTTTCTAACATAGTTGGATCCCAGCCAGATGGAAATAGCTTTCCATCTCAGCGAGATGGAAATTATTCAATCATATAAAAAAATATACATTTATGCCATTATCATGGAATTTTTTCTTTAATAAAAATGCATGTGTGAAGAGGACAGTTATTAAATTGAGCTTAGATCTTTTTTCATAATTACGAGATCTTTAATCGTTATAACGAGATATTTAATTCGTAATAACGAGATCTTTTCTCGTTATAACGAAATAATTAACTCGTAATTTCGAGATAATTGACTCGAAATAACGAGATCTTTTCTCGTTATAACGAGAAAATTAACTCGTAATAACAAGATCTTTTCTCGTAATTACGAGATCTTAACTCGTATAACGAGATAATTAACTCGTAATTTCGAGATAATTGACTCGAAAGAACGAGATCTTTTCTCGTTATTACGAGAAAATTAACTCGTAATAACAAGATCTTTTCTCGTAATAACGAGATCTTTTCTCGTTATAACGAGATGATTAACTCGTTATAACGAGATCTTTTCTCGTTATACCGAGATAATTAACTCGTAATTTCGAGATAATTAACTCGTAATAACGAGATCTTTTCTCGTTATAACAAGACCATTAACTTGTAATAACGAGATCTTTTCTCGTAATTACGCGATAATTAACTCGTTATAATGAGATCTTTTCTCGTTATAACGAGATAATTAACTCGTAACTACAAGATCTTTTCTCGTAATTACGAGATCTTTTCTCGTAATTACGAGATAATTAACTCGTAATTACGAGATCTTTTCTCGTAATAACGAGACCATTATCTCGTAATAACGAGATCTTTTCTCGTAATAACGAGATAATTAACTCGTAATAGCGAGATCTTTTCTTGTTATAACAAGATAATTAACTCGTAATTACAAGATCTTTTCTCGTAATTACGAGATCTTTTCTCGTAATTACGAGATAATTAACTCGTAATTACGAGATCTTTTCTCGTAATAACGAGACCATTATCTCGTAATAACGAGATCTTTTCTCGTAATAACGAGATAATTAACTCGTAATAACGAGATCTTTTCTCGTTATAACGAGATCTTTTCTCGTTTTAACGAGATCTTTTCTCGTAACTACGAGATATGTGGCCCTATTCGGCTTTTGTACATTCCCCTACCCAGCCGTTAACGTATTTAATTTTTGTTCTGGTACAACTTGTTTAAAAAAACTCTACTCACAATAAATTCACATTTAACGTGTTGATTCTAAAAAAAATCCTGCCATACCTTTGAATTGTTTGATTTTCAAGTTTTGAGCATTTTTTTTATTTCGCTCCTCAACAACAAAACACCCCTCAATTCACTATTTGCCGTTTTGAAATTTCTGAATATACAAAGGTTAACGAGTAAATTATAATAAAAAATACCACTTTGAAAAACCATCTATGTTTAAATTCATACAGTTGTTATGTGCACATAATGTTAAGGACCTTCGTAATTTGGGAAAATTTTGTACCATGCTTTTAACTTACGTGATGAATGTCATATTGCCTTACAAACAAATTATCGCAAATCTCGCTCAAAAGTATACACTTTGACTTTATCAGCATTGCGTTGGGTGACGACACATTTGGATTTAACAGTTTTACAATTCATTTCGGCTATATTCAAACTATACAATGCAACAAAGAATCTGATTGGTGCTTTTTTATAAGCCCGCCCACTGTCTCATGGAATGTTTCTAAGAAAGAACAGCTGTAGAAAACTTGTAAACAAGTGGTAGGCCCCCTTTACTGAGCGAAGTATTCAGAGGACAATATTTTATTAAATTAGTGTGAGTGTGGGTAACCTTTAATGATCTTCAAATAATATCTGTCCCAGGACTGGCTTTAAAATGATACACGTCACCAGGGGCATATTTTTGCGATTGAAAAACACGGCCGTTTTCCCCGTTTTTTTCTTCAGTACATGTATCAACATCAATAAAATTAAACGTACTTAGTTTTGGTATATGTAAGTGATATTAATTATTTTATAGTGAACATATAAATTATATTCGCCATTACAGTAAAAAGTGCACTGCACAAGGATTTCGTTTTTTTTCCAGATCGCAAGTTTAAATATTGCCATGACGACAATTAAAATAGGTATGCAGTGCACACACACATTTGAAACATGGTATTTTTGATACTCGGGACAACAAAACTGTTAACTTTTAATTAAATCCGATGTTTTACCACATATGAATTTATATTTTTTTCAACGGGTGCTTCGGTATTATTAAGTATATAGCTGGATATGTTTTACGCATGTACGCGTTTTCAATTTGCACCAACGAAAATTGAAAATGCCGTGAATAGAAAATCGGCAGAATTACATGTAGAATAAAATGAAATTAGTGTTTGTCATCAAACGATATACATGTACAGTCTGCGATAGGTATATGTCACATGCTATAAAGTGATTTCATAGTAAGTCTTTGTTGTTTTTTTCTCAAAAAGTCACCATCAGATTTCGACCATCACAAGGCCGTTGGACGCTTTCCAACTTACAAAGGCAAATGATACTGCACGAGAGTGGGCGGGTCCTAATCAACCAATTAAAGCGCTTGTTTTATAGAATGCAATCCGTGATTCAAATTGTTCAATTGTCAAATCCAATAGTATCAATACTCGAGGCAACGCTATTTCGGCCGCAGTGTAATACTTTCAAGCGAGATTTGCGATAAAAATGGTGTGTACATTCTCCATAATCATGATATTGATTGTATAATGCTGACTGTTAAAAAAAATACCCTCGCTATGCTTTACTGTTTACATGTTATAAATTTATATTGTATACAATAAGATGTATGTCTTACGTAATAAAGTGAATTAAATATCTGAAAATGTAAATGTTTTTTTTTTATTTTCAACAAGTCAGAAATATTCCGTTTCTGGATTTTACATTACTTCAATTGTCCACTCAAAGAACTTATAAATTTTAAAAGGGTAATAATTTTTTCTGAAGAATGTTGTTTGAACCAGGCAAACTTCTGAAAAAATAAAAGTGACATAATGCGTCGCAAGTTAAGTTCTTCTCAAACAAAAGGGGAGCTCTCTGTTATTACCAGGCGGGCAAAACAACTGAAGGTGAATTATTGAATATTTGTTCATGTCGTGCTGTCTTTGAAATTTTATGGTTCTCCGTATCCTTTCTTGACCAAGAATAAATAAATTTTGATACAACTCGAAATGTATATGTATTTATACATTGTGCTTATAAATATTGGAAAAGTTGAAATACCTTTGGTTTTCATCCATCCACCAGGTACAGTATACTAGTGTGTCATCTTAAGGTCACTGGAGTAAAAGGTCAGCTACACCAATGATTCTCCAATAAGTGATATTTTTGCCAGCAGCAAAGTATGAATTTAAATATTATTTCTATATTTAACTCGGTCTATATAGGGCCGGGTACCTCTCCCCCGAGATCAGATCAGAATTAGCCGAGCTAGGGAACTCAGAGATATGTCTGTTACCAGGACTCTCTTCATTGTGGCGCTCCATTGTCTCCCAATGTATTCCACAGCAGAAGGTTCGATTTGATTAATTTATTTATTTTTTGTTTCACAATTTATGCTCTATTTCCATCCCCTTTTCCTATTTATTTTTAGCTGTTTTAGGCTTTTTTATTTTGTAAAAAGATTTAGTGAAATTCGTATAATTACTGATTTTGATGTATTTTGATGAATTTTCATGAATTACTACACATATATCAGAATTTTTTTTCCCTGCAATATGATGTATGTGGAAAATATTGTGCATGCAGATTGGTATCTTTGTCATTCATGCCTGCAAGAAAACAAAATTTTAAAAGCTTAGATTTTTCCAAAAGATAAACGTTTAATTATAAAAATGGCTTTTTCAGCATTCCTTGCAGGGCGTTTTTGGGCTTGACTTTCTCAAATTGATTCTAAAGCAAATTTAACAATTAGCGTTGTCTCTCTTTTCAGACGGTTGTTGAATTTAAAAGTACTCACTTCTTTGTCAGGCAGAGCCACCTTAAATTTCTATTCGGTTCATTATATTTTAATTTAAATATCGGAATAAAAATCAATTGTTTTTCATGCAAGTGTCTCTTACAAAAAAATAAGGAAGGAATGAAAGAAAAAGATTTTGATTGGAATTATTTAATGGAATATTGAATGCTGCATTTACGAAAAATGAATAATTTATTCTTTTTTTTTTTCAAATATTTCGAGATACTTTTACCTATCTTAATTATGCCCCCGATGAGACCATGACTTGGTAAAAAGAAATATATGTACTCTTATACTGAAATCAACTATTGTTTATTTAAACAGCTTATTACCGCATATCAATCAAATTATAACTATCTAAGACTTTCTTCGACTTTTTTGTACTTGAATTATCGGTTTTCTGATTTAGCGTTTGATAATGTCTGGTTAAATGACGTAGGTGACCCGCTCTCCCGTCTGTTTGGAGATCGGAATCATCTGTCCATCTGCTCTGTCCATATAAATAAGGACCGGGTCCGGTTTATAAAATATATACGTTTGATCTTGAATCTGTCAATATGCACTTACTATTGATAACTGTGTGTCTAGGATGGAACTTGGACTTCACGACCGCTGGTGTTGGTAAGATTTATATTTTGTACACTTTTTTCTTCGGAAATTAAAACTTAAAATTATATAATTAAAGAAAAATGTTACTTTAAATAAAAGCAGATTGTGTTTGCAATAAAATTCATTTTTTTTTCTTGATTCACCAGAATCTGATTTTACTTGAAATTATAATACCTCGTGAGATTAAGTGCATTCCTCATATTATCACAATTAACGTTTCTTTTTCATTTTTTCCCTACATTTCGAAAGAATGTAAATGCTTTTGCATTTATTTTAAAGAAATATCCATAAAAATTAGAAATATTGTCATTTGTTCACAATTCCATGTTAATAAATGTCTAATTAAGTCATACAACTTCATTTCGTTAGTTATAAATGTAGCCTGCGGAGAGAGTATCACATAAATAACGGAATTCAGAAGGTCACAAGGCAAAAGATTACAACTGCGATAATTTTTTGCTATTGCAGAACTCTGCAAATACACCTTATTATAAAACGAAATAATCATGTTGTGTTTTTTTAAATTGTTTTTTTTTTTAATTTGAATATGGACAAAAGACTTAATAGCCGTAATGAATTTAAAAATGTAGAACATACATGTACCAAAGACAGAAGTTATCTTTAAATAGCAAACATTGTAATGAGACATTATGTTCTCTAACAGTTTATTGGATCGGTCGGGACTGGGGTAGCGTGGGTTACTTTAGACTCCATACGTAGAGGACTTCTACGATGACACCCGAATCTCTCAGTTTATTTAAACTTTCTTCCTTAGAGTGCCCGAAATTCGCCTATGGAATTGAGAAAACGTTTCAACTTCTGTTTAACATTGCATAAAGTTTTTTGACCTAGTCTAAGATGTTTTACGTGTTTAATGTCAGTAGGACAAAAAATTATCACGTAAATAATTATTTTCATTGTTTTTATGTCTAAAGAGGAAATGGACAATCTTTTAAAAATTTCATCACGAAAAGCATTAGTTTTAAAGAAATTCAACAAATTTCAGTAGTGTTTTATTTTTTTCACTATTTTGATAAGGCTAGTACACGTAATTCATAAAAGAAAACATTTTTTATATATAGGGAGACAATTATTGTTGAGAAAGAACGGCTTAATTGCATTGATTAATAATCTTTCGATGTAGCATTAACCATACATAATTTTCTAACCCCTCTTCCTATTTTTTTTTTAAAATTCGAGTTCTAGTTCACTTTTTCCTTTGAAATATACCCTGTTCACCTAGACAGTACTGTAGTGGACAGAGCCTAATAGTTTCCAAAGAAAACAGTTTATATTCAGTACAGTATATCGCACTTAAATTTATAGTTTTTATACTGACAGGTTTTTATTAAACTTCGATTTCTTTCTGATGCAAATCTACATATTGTTTGTAATTACGTCACACAAGGTGTCAAAACACATGTTAGTACTGGTAACACATTTTTGCGCTGATGCTCTTGTCTTGAAATTCTTAGATAAGTGTCCTTTGTTGTTTACTAATTGCCTACAATTAATATTGCTCTGTCAATTTTTCGTGATTTTTTATTTGGTGATGCGTATTCTGATATTGAAAATTAAGGTTTGTCACTCGTAAAATTTGTTTTATCAGGATTTTTTTAAGAAGTATACTTTGGATAAGTACTCATATAATATGACTAAAAATCGCAGAGAAAATAGGTGGTCAGTGTGCTTCTTGCTTAGCTGCAGTACAATTAATTTGACTTTTTTGCACTTAAATTTTAATTTTTTAAAAACACTTTAACCTTTATAATATTTTATCAGATGTTACAATGGCAATACATATTATATTCGCAAAATGGTTTGAATAATAATCAGCCTATTTTTAGCAGTTCGAGTTGCGCGGTAGACCCTTTTGTGTGACCCTTTTGCACTAAAAGAAAGAAACATTCTTGGGGTATTAAAATCTATACCGAGCGCAGCGTGGCGGCGCGCAGCGCCGCTCGCGTAGCAAGCTCAATAGATTAACGTGTACAAAGAGAGAAAATTCAGGTTGAAATCTGCACATTGATCCAAGAAATTTTTAAGAGTCCACGTGAAAACATTTTTCAATCCCATCCTTTGCAGTGCATAGCAACATGGTGGCTAAAACATAGCAACAACTTACTTTAAAAAAATTACAAACAACGATTAAATGGCTTACGCATAGCTCAAGGCTTGGTCAATCCAGTGGTTTCTATTGACTTTATTGATAAAATTTCGAACTCCTGTGCTCCATGCCACAAAACTATCGTTTGTGTTCTAAGTCAACTGGACTTTTTATTTTAAAAATAGACGTCATATTTTCGTCACTTTAACGGCTCGGGTATTTCCGATATTGTCGGAAAGTTCCGAAAAGTTCAGAATCTCGATCCCGATGCCTGGGAAGTGATGAACTGAGGATAGGCAGTGCAAGTAAAAGTGTAAAGGTTTTTGATAGTTTTAAAAATAACTGCGCTCGCCCGAACGGTCACATCGTAGAACATATTATAATTTTATGTAATTAAATATTTTCTTGAATCAAACTTTGACTTCTTAAGTATATATCTTCAATTCTCCCCAAAGTTTGTTGAGGGAAGGTGTACTGTGACAATTTGTTCCTTTGTTCGTAATCCATATAATGAGACCAATATAAAATATTCCTAGCATACATGTATCATAACAGAAAATATTCTCCGAGTAAAAGTATATGAGGCTAATATTCTAAGATATAAAATTTGATAAATGCAGAATTATCTTCTTAATATCCTTCCACCACAAGAAATAGTCCCTCATAAATTTTGTTTCCTTGAGCGTTTTTGAGCAGATTTTCATTGAACGTTGAGTGATTTATATTGTTTAAATTAAATATGTTAAAAAATTTGAATTATAATGAATAATTTTGAAGTATTATTTTTTTTATGTGAAATTTTCTAAAGAGCTGACGAGCTCGAGTGAAGTACATTAAGTGCATTGTTAAATTAATGTTCGATTGTTCTTATATAATTAGCCTGAACTTATTAATATAAAGAACTGTGTACTGTTTTTAGTTTTGTTATATATATTTAAATGATTTGCCTGCTCTTACTCTTTCATGCTTTGTGGAAATTTTAATTTGAAGTGGTATACGTGACTATTTAGACAAATTAGCATAGTGTTCTTATAATTCAAGCCCACAAACCTAAATGTCTGATTTTCAAATTCAGCATTTTTAGACCTTCTCAGCCTCTCGTTGGGTTATATGTCATCTATTTGGAGAAAGCTTATCTGTCAGCATACGTTTACTGCGAATCGTAACGTCACAATTTTTGGTGTTTAGTTTTTAGCGTTTTAGGCTGCGTTATACACGCTACTGAGGTTACAGGATTATTTTTGGGGATAACTTTCAGCTCCATAATGCAGTTGTGTACAGGTTTCTACCAGTGTCTAGACTTAGTTTTTATTGTGTCGTGTTTATCAGTTATCGTCAATGCAGGCGGTCTTCATCTTCATCACTACCACCATGGTAAGAAATCCACTTCTACCCCCCCCCCCCCCCATCCCCTCATTCAAACTTCGATCGATGATTTTTTCTAAACCAGGATTGATTTTTTTCCTGTAAATGCACGGTTGTTTAAAAGCTGAATTGGCAGTTTGGAATTTAAGGCATGTTGTCCTCTGATATCAAAATGTATTTCTTTTATTCTTCTTATTTTAACATTTTTATGAAAAACATTTTAACAATACTCTAAAAAACAATCGGATCATATCGAATTTAATATTAAGAACCATTTATTTTGTGTTGAAATGGGAAAATCTATTTATAAATGAAGAAAAACAAGGTAAACTACATTGAATTAAGGGATTTAAGACATCTGTGATAAAGCTTTTGAACGTCGCATCGGCTTTTTAAGTCCGGAAAGGCATAAAAAAGAAACAGAAATAGTTTTTATACACAAAAATATTTAATTTGAGGTGGGATGGGATCGCTGCTTTTTGAAAAGCTGGGGTGTACAATGGTGTGTGAATGTTCTACCATGTTATACAGGAAGGGGGGACCTAAGTATGAAAATTGTCAAACATTATTAAAAAACTCTCCATCAACCACTCACACACATGCGCACTGATCCATATGTACTACATTCGGGTAGTCCCGTCCAACCCCTTAAAACAAAAATAAAATAAAAAAAAACTGATGGCTCCGTAAAGCAACATATAGAAGGTTAAATTTTCTCAAATGCAAATCAAACAGGTTGAGACCCAGAGTAATAATCTGAGAAATATGTCAGCCATAGTCCCACCCGGTCAAAATCATGGCCAAGGTTAAAGTTTTTACAGACAAACTGACCAACAGACAGACGGACAGGGCAAAAACTATATACCTCCCAAAAATTTGTTGACGGGGGCATAAAATAACACAAAGCAAGAAACGGGATATCCCTGGAACTCTTTCTAACTCGTTGAATACTTTAACAATGGGACTAACATGTATACAGAAACCTAGAGGTTCTCTGGGGATGTTAAATATAATAAATCTCTGGATGTATGCTTAGAGACAGAAATAACAGCCGTGTACTTAGATGGCCCGAATCACGGCCTGACGTCTGGGAGATAATTTTACAGTTTTATACCTGTTTGACAGACAGACAAGAATTTGAATAACTCAATTTTGTGGTTATTAAAAATAATCAAGGTCTCTAAAAAAACGTGTATTTTTCGACACGGGGAAATAGACTCGGTGATTTATAGACTGAGTTATCAAAGATTAAAATATTTATGTCTGTTCAATTTAAAAGAATTTTAACTTTCTTTCAGGAAACGATTGGAGTTATGAGGGAGATCATGGTGAGTAGGGGGGATAAAAGGAGAGAGAGAGAGAGAGAGAGAGAGAGAGAGAGAGAGAGAGAGAGAGAGAGAGAGAGAGAGAGAGAGAGAGAGAGAGAGAGAGAGAGAGAGAGAGAGAGAGAGAGAGAGAGGAGAGGAGAGAGAGAGAGAGAGAGAGAGAGGGGGGAGGGGAGAGAGAGAGAGAGAGAGTTATATGAAATACAGAAAACACATGATTATTAAAGTAATTTTACATACAAGTAGGTAATACCCACATTTATTTCACTAGCACCTTCAATGATCATTGAAAATCTTTCCTTCCTTTTCTGAATGTTGAATTGAAATATTAATAAGTTTTACTCAAATTTGGAAAATATATTTCATAAAAAGTATCATAAATGTTTTAATTTGGAGGCGGTATTAATTAGATTTTGTACGAATCTCAGAGGTATATAACTAAAATTTCTCATGACTTTCATTAACTTTCATTAACTTCTAAACTGATCTGAACTGAAGTCGACAGTCACATGCTTTACTAGACAGAAAAAAAAATCTATCATCAAGATAAATTACATGGTGGCAGATGAAGCCTCTTAAAGGTCACATGAAAAGTACAATTCTCTGACACATTCTTGTTCTCACCTGCCAGGGCCGAGTCATTGGCACTCCGTGTTCCCCACCTGTGGGGGTGACAGTCAGTCCCCCGTCCACATCGAGACCCACAAGGTGTTCGTGGACCGGAAGCTGACCCCGTTTGAGATGGAAGGTTACGACCAGGTCCAGAACGTCAACATGAGTCTGACAAACAACGGACATACAGGTTAGATTGATAGTCGATTGTTAGATCACTTGATACTTGTATCATAATAAATAACATAAATAATGCTAAAATATTGTACTTTGCATTTTATAACCTATGCCCTATACAGAAATGTTATGTTTTGTATTCAACATGTTCAATTAAAGTAGATTTCAGATTTTTAAAAAAAAGAAAAGATTATTACATTTTATAAACTTATGTTTTTGTATACAGTTAAGGTGGACCTGTTGGGCGCCCAGCCCGTGTTACGCGGTGGTGGACTGTCAGATGACTTTAAGGTGGATCAGTTCCACTTCCACTGGGGAGCGGCAGACGACAGGGGATCAGAGCATGCGCTAGATAACCAACGTTATCCAATAGAGGTACATGTACAAAAATAAAAATACACAAATAGATTTAAAATGATGAATTAAAGATATAAAAACTTTAAAAAGAAAGATAATCATTTAAAAAACCAGAAATATTTCTTACGTAATAAGCATTCAGCGAAATATAAAATAGTTTTAATAATTTAGGAATTTAACCAGGAAAAATAATTGACATGATAAAAGAAAAAGAAAAGACTGATTAATATTTGCATTTAGGGAGTTTCATTGTACTCATAAAACTTAAACATGTAAAGTTATTAAACTAAGACGAAGTTAGTCAAAGGATACTATTATAGCTCATGTATTTCTTACTTTTCTAATTGCCCCTTTCATTTTTTTTTAATTAAGTAGCATCAAGTGCCTGTGCCCCTTTCTAAAACAATTTTATGCGGAAATTAAACGACTATCTTATCTGCAAGTGCACCAAAATGTAGAAATTGATAAACTCATTAAACTGTTGATTCTTCTCCATTGTAGATGCACATTGTCCACCATTCTATAAACTATGACGATCTCTCTCAGGCCATGGACAAAGCCAACGGACTCAAAGTTCTGGGATTCTTTTTTGAGGTAAAATCTACAAGGCACACACTCAGTGGTAATAAATACCAAATTATCGTTATATATCCAGCTTACTATGTTTAACATCAGTATGGGTAGTTTTGGATAGGTCTGCATTTAGCAAGATTTACTTCCCGTAGGCCCTTGCTTTGTATTGAGGTCCAACAAGCAAATTTTCCTCTTTCAGCGACCGATTTCAAAATTGAATATCAGGAATAAAAGTGCAAATCCTTTTAAATCTTGCATTTGAAGTTAACATCTCACAGTTGAATCGTTTTTCAAAATATCTACAGCGAGACAAGCTATTGACGAACACATTAATGAAACAAGAATACCAATAATCATTTCCAAGTCAAAATTTTGCAAGTTCGGTTCACCTGGACTAAACTATTGGAACATGGTCAATACAATGACATAGCTTTTCATCAGATACAATCACTTCTGACTTTCATAAGTTTCTCAACTGTTTGGCCATAATTCACCTGTCTACAGAGATAGGTGTTTGATTTGCTCCCGATTTGTATGATGAAATTGTTTGCTGTGCGTTATTCGCATAATTTATCATTCTTTAACAATATATCAATACTTTCAACAATAATTTTTTAAATTTACTAAAACATATCAAGTTATAACAACCTGCTAAATTCTTATTAAAACATCACAAAAAGCTCCATCGTCGGAAACCCACGGTCTGTCTGGCTTCTCCGAGTCCCTTTTTTTTTTTACATATGGTGAGACTTTTATTGCTTATTTTACATGTTTTATTAAAAAAAAAACAATGCCAAAAAAGAAAAAAAAAAACTGATTCAGATTAATTGATTGATTTACAGATCGGGGAGGAGAATGCACAGTTCGAGAAAATTATCTCTCATTTCAAAGATATCGCCCATAAAGGTAGGTCTACTAGTATATAATCTAAGACATATATGCAGCAGATACCTTTATAATTGATAACAGGTCAATGCATGAATTATTTCCAACAAGCAAATAATTTCTTTCTGTCCAGAAATGATATATAGTGTGTAATATTTTCATAGTTTAATATGAAGAATCTTATTTTTTATACGTTACATAATGCCTATTTTTAGACGACCACGTGGAGATCTCTGCTATCCCCCTTCGCTCACTCCTGCCCTCTGACCTCAGTACGTACTACCGGTACCTGGGCAGCCTGACCACGCCCCCTTGTTATGAGACCGTCATCTGGACATTGTTTAAGGAGACGATCAAAGTGTCAAGGAGACAGGTACATGGGTTTATCTTCACAAAACTTAATTATCAGGGTCTCAAGGGGACATGTCTGAGAATTCATTGAAACATCTCCATGAATTTACAATTATCAGTGTCATCACGGAGTGAATGATAGGACTGCCATATATTGATAAATTGTCAACTGTGGTTTTACAAAAATTAAATTTCAATATTCAACATACATGAACATTTGTACTTGAAACGTTTTCCGTATCTGACAATTTGTTATTTTTGTGCTGAGCATGATAAAAACCTAAATATAGCTCCAAAATCCTAACTTGTAAAAAAATAATATTTCTGAAATATTGCTTGAAAAAATCCATACCAACAGTTATTAAATAATATGTCTTTAAAATTGCAGCTTGAAATTTTCCGCCATGAAGTGAAACAAAACTATCCCACAGAACCGGATAAAGAATTAACGGACGACTTCCGGCCTATCCAGCCTCTAAATCGTAGAATAATCTACACCAGTAACATTAATGGAATAAGACAAAAACCTCAGAGTATTGATTCACAGAATTCTTCATCTGTGGCCAAGTTCTCTTTAATTAATTTTCTTACTATTTTATTTTTTATGTGTTTCATATAATATGTTGTCGATAATTTATATTTTTTACTAGATAATAGCCTCTTTTTTTTTTAGAAGAGAACACTCATTTTTTTCTTTTTTTTATTTGAGAAACGTCATCTCTTTTCTTCAACAAAATAACTTTATGCATGTTATGACACACATTTCTTTTCTTTATATGGTACCATCATTGTATGTTGAATCATTTTATTAATGACTTTTATGTCAAAGCAATCAATTATCAATACATGGCTTGACATTCATATGTCAAATTCAATCCTTCGTCCCAACTGTGATACCCATATATTTCTTTAATTTTTTTTAATTCTTTTCTTATTTTCTTTTCTGGAATCTTTGTCTTCTGGAAGTACATGTATAACATGTTCATATTTTCCTTTACATGAGAATAAATGAATCATAACTAGTAGATGAATCTGTTAATCTTAAGAAAGACTTTGTGCATTCAAGTGTTGATTTTAATCTGAATGAAATAAAATTATGATGATAAAATATATTGCAATGTTTTCTTGTTTCTAAACATTAACTGTGTGTTTTTAAGGATACAAGTAGGCTTATATAGCCCCAGACGTTTGTTTACTACTGTTCAGTTAGAAAGCAAACACGTCAATTGAAACAGTGCGAATACATTGTAGGGAGGAGAACAAACAAGAACGTGTTAGAATAGGATAGGACGGATAGGTGCATGAAGTGGTAAGCATCCGCTGCCAACCGGTTACCTCCACCGTGTGGTACTTGTCACGATCGGGTAAACAAAACAAGAAGCCCACGGGCCTTATAGGTCACCTGAGTATTGTGCAACAACTTTCAAACAATTAAATTTATTATCAAAGAATAAATGTATTTTCGCTATATAATCAATAGAGCACTGCCCTAACACCAGAACCCCTGACCCTCACTGCATGAAAAGTCGGGTTTAATTTTACCTTAAATGTGATTTAAATGCTGCGATTATTTAATGTTTAAATGAATATTATAAAATATTGTGGGATCGTAAATGTCAGAAAATAATAAGCATTTAATACGAGTTTAATGAAAAATTAAAAGAACAAATTTAATAAAGTTTGGAAAATTGTAAACTTACTAATACGTTCGGATTTTAGACTGCCGTAAACAATTATTATATCTCTAATATACAAAACGTATAATTATTATTAAACATGGCCATAAAATTACGTTTAATGGTCACATTAAATTTGTTCGTTTAATAAAATTTAACGTAGATCTTTACCTCATTATCTTTTGTTAAATTCACACTTTACTTTATAATACTTCCAAAAATAAACTTATATACGGAGAATTGTAAACTTACTAATACGTGCAAATTTTATTCTTTCATAAACTAATATCAAATCTCTTGTATTTGTGATGAAAATGTACGGATTAAACCTTCCCATATAATTAAGATTTAAGGTTGTATTTGATGAAATTTAACATTATTATATTATTGCATAATATTTTTATTTTACATTTATTCCATCAATAATTTGTATGGTTCACAATTGTGGGTTTTTGGCAAGTATTTTACAATCTTACACAAATCCATTTCTCATTCAATTTTATTAGATGTTATCTCAATAATGTACAAACAATGAGTTCTAACAAAGTACAAAATGTTTCAAATTTAAGCCTAAAAGTCAGAATTAAAAAAATTACAAATCATGATCATAGCTCAATTATAATGGAGTAAATTTCTACATACTAGAAGTAAGTAATATACTGAAGTAATTATAAATAATATAAGAATATTATTGTATGTAAAATTCAAATCCGCAATAAATCAAAACACAACAGGTAAAAGATGTAGTCATTCTGGACTCCAAAAGACTGCAAAATCTGACTGAAACTGCCCCTATCAAAACTTCTGCATGGGTTGTAAATGGCTTTTCAATTTCTCACAATAAATTATATCATACTTTGCATAAAAAGAATAAAGGTTGCCAATAAAAGTTGTCCATTCTTTTTACATGTACATTTTAATAAGACACACTAAGCCACTAACAGAGAAGCCTCACTCGCCCACAAGCAACAGCAAAAGGATCGGTCAGAGACACCACCTTTCTCTTGCTTGGGTATCAAGATCTGCAACTTACTGCCAGCAAAGCTCTTTTAGACCACCCTTAGATGTCCATGCACTAATTATCCAAGTTTAACTTGAAAAATACTTAATGTTGACTGTGAAAAATACAAAAAATCCTTTATATCATTTGGTTACATGTATGTCAATTTAAACTAGTGCTAATTGTAACGGGAACCGTTACAGATGTTCCCCAAACGCTCCCCAACTTCCTTTTGGTGCCATATCCTCTGTAAGCTTCATTAAATAAGACAAACACTGTGCACTTTTGACTTTAACAACGTTTCCCCAGAAGGATACCAATTACATTCAAATTTTAACATTGCACCCGTGCACATGTGAATGCATGTGCGTTATGACCATATCATATTGTCTACACTATCTATATATTTTGATACACTATAATATGAAAGCATTCAGTCCAAAAGTATTAAAAATCACTCATTCGAGTGTATTATTAACTTCACTCGTTCTAAATGCACGCACGTGCGTGCACGTGCATGTTGACCATACCTTCTAGTAGGAGTCCATTATACCTATCTGTATTCTAAATCCCATCCTGTTTGTTTGAAAAATAAGGGAGTTATAGCCATTTCAAGTTTCAGCCAATCAGATTGCAGCAAACGTACATGCGCGTGATTTCATGATTTTTTTCTATATCGTATTGTAGGACATCCTAATGAAAGACTATGTTTTAATTTCAAAACATTTTGTCAAAAAACAAAGGAGATATAGCCATTTAAAGTTTCAGCCAATCAGATTGCAGCAAACGTGCATGCACGTGATTTCTTGAATTTTTTTGTATATCATATTGCAGGATATTCTAATGAAAGACTATGTTTTAAATTTCAAAGCATTTCTTCAAAAAACAAAGGAGATAAAGCCATTTAAAGTTTCAGCCAATCAGATTAAAGCGTATGCGCATGCAGGTGATTTCATGAAACTTTTATATATCATGTTGTAGGATATCCTAATGTATGACTATATTTTGAATTTCAAAGCATTTCGTCAAAAAACAAAAGAGATATTGAGATTTTTGTTTCAGCCAATCAGAGCGAAGCGCACGAGCATGCGCGTGAGTTCGTGCTAATTTGACAGTGTCATATTATCTACACTATTAATATATCTTTAAATAATGAGTTTCAAAACATTTGTTCAAAAAACATAAAAGTTATAGCTATATTAAGTATATCAGTCAATTAACTCATTTCACGCGCACGCACGTGCATGCGTATGCGGGCAAAATGACCTTCGTTCCGCACACCTACACTACACACCTATTAACCCTAAAAAGGTTTTAGCTCAGTTGGGTGAACAGTTTCTGAGAACACTCGCGGACAAAAAAGTACCGGAGAACAAATAAGAAAAAAAATAATAACTAGGAGACTTATTGTTCACAGAACAATAAGAGGTCTTTCCACCTTTTCAAATTTCTTATAGTTTTATCATGTTAATATTTTACTCTCTAAATTTAATTGTAAGGGAAATGGCTTGAAAAAAAGTGAAAATTAAAAAAAAAAAATTTTTTTTTGAAATGACCTTGACCTTTGACCTTGAAAAATTTTTCAAGGTCAAGGGTCAAGGTCACATTGCAATTAACCCCATGCTTCTACCATTTATAGTTTTCAAGATATAAGGTTTAATAGTAAGTATGAAGAAGTTAAAGGGCAATAACTCATATAAGGGGTCATCAGATTCTTTTGCACTTATACAGTGACGTTAGGACTAAAGACCCTTAAGACATTAGTGAAGGTTTGGTGTCTCTAGGGTCTACAGTTTCGGAGGAGTAGCGATAACAAGGTTTTTTGCACAAGGGGCAATAACTTTTAAAAGTTTTAATCTTAGGGGACAAGAATGAAATCTTTGAAACAGTTTTAAGAGTACATATTAATGATGCATAGACACTAAATATATGTTGAAAGACAAAAGAGATACAAAAATAGCTAATTTTCTCTTTTTTGGAATGACCTTGACCTTTGACCTTTACATGAATTTTAAGGTCAAAGGTCAATAAATCTTATGCAGTTGGTCTCATGTCTCTACCACTTCTGGTTTTGAAAATTTTTAATTATTTGTAAAATTCAAAAAGTTTCAGGGGCAATAACTTTTTGAAGGGGTCAATGAATACTTTCGCAATAAATCATTGGAGTGTCTACTAAATTAGTTGAAGACAATAGTGAAGGTTTCATTTCTCTACGGTTTATGGTTTCTGAGGAGTAGCGATAACAAGCTTTCTTGCGAAAGGGGTAATAACTCCGAAAGGGATCAAAGTTCATTTACGCAGGGTCAACTGCGAAAATCTTTTATGAAGTACATTCTTATGGATTAAAAATCTTTTCGATAAATCTTGAAACTTAAAATCACACGGCGGAAAAATAATAAAAAACTAGGACACTTATTGTTCATAGAACAATAAGAGGTCTTTCCACCTTTTTAAATTTCTTATAGTTTTATATTTTACACTCTAAATTTAATTTTAAGGGAAATGGCTTGAAAAAAAAATGAAAATGTAAAAAAAAAAAAAATTTTTTTGAAATGACCTTGACCTTTGACCTTGAAAAAATTTTCAAGGTAAAAGGTCAAGGGACACATTGCAATTAACCCCATGCTTCTACCATTTATAGTTTTCAAGATATAAGGTTTAATAGTAAGTATAAAGAAGTTAAAGGGCAATAACTCATATAAGGGGTCATTAGATCCTTTAGTACTTATGCAATGAAGGTGTGCCTAAAGACCCTTAAGACATAAGTGAAGGTTTCATGCCTCTACGGTCTACAGTTTTGAAGTAGTAGTGATAACAATGTTTTTCGCATAAGGGGCAATAACTTTTGATAGAGTCTATCTTGGGGAACAAGAATGAAATCTTTGAAATAGTTTTAAGTGTACATATTAATGATGCAAAGACTGATTGCATATGTTAAAAGACAAAGGATATATAAAAAGAGCTTAATTTCTCTTTTTTGCAATGACCTTGACCTTTGACCTTGACAAAATATTCAAGGTCAAAGGTCATGAGTCTCAATGCAGTTGGCCCCATGCTTCTACCATTTTTAGTTTTCAAGATACAAGGTTTAATAGTAAGTATAAAGAAGTTAAAGGGCAATAACTCATACAAGGGGTCATCAGATTCTTTTGCACCTATACAGTGAAGTTAGGTCTAAAGACCCTTAAGACATTAGTGAAGGTTTGGTGTCTCTACGGTCTAAAGTTTTGGAGGAGTAGCGATAACAAGGTTTTTCGCACAAGGGGCAATAACTTTTAAATGGGTTCATGTTAGGGGACAAGAATAAAATCTTTGAAACAATTTTAAAAGTACATATTAATGATGCATAGACATTAAGTATATGTTAAAAGACAAAAGAGATATAAAAAGAGCTAAATTTCTCAGTTTTGGAATGACCTTGACCTTTGACCTTTCCATAAATTTCGAGACCAAAGGTCAATGAATCTTATGCATTTGGTCCCATGTCTCTATGTCTTCTCGTTTTGAAAATTTTTAATTATTTGTAAAATTCTAAAACTTCCAGGGGCAATAACTTATTGAAGGGGTCAATGAATACTTTCGCAATGAATCAATGAAGTGTCTACTAAATTAGTCGAAGACATTAGTGAAGGTTTCATTTCTCTACAGTTTATGGTTTGGGAGGAGTAGCGATAACAAGCTTTTTTGCGAAAGGGGTAATAACTCCGAAAGGGGTCGTAGTTTATATACGCAGGGTCAACTGCGAAAATCTTTTACGGAGTACATTCTTATGAATTGAAAATCTTTACGATAAATCTTGAAACTCAAAATCACACGGCGGAAAAATAATAAAAAATAATAAGAAAAAGGAAAAAAAGAAACAGAAGGAAATCAATAGGTCTTTCCACAGAAAGGTGGAAAGACCTAATAACTAGGAGACTTATTGTTCACAGAACAATAAGAGGTCTTTCCACCTTATTTGAACTCTGTTTTATATCTGACTCCTAAAAATTAAATTCCATGAAAAAGAAACCAAAACTCTCTTAAAGCATAGAAAAAATGAAAAAAAAAAAAGAAAAAAGAATGACCTTGACCTTTGACCTTAAAAAATGTTCAAGGTCAAAGGTCAAGGGTCACAATGCAATTGACCCCATGCTTCTACCACTTATAGTTTTCAAGTTATAAGGTTTAATAGTAAGTACAAAGAAGTTAAAGGGCAATAACTCATATAAGGGGTCATCAGATTCTTTTGCACTTATACAATGAAGTTAGGTCTAAAGACCCTTAAGACATTAGTGAAGGTTTGGTGTCTGTAGGGTCTACAGTTTCGGAGGAGTAGCGATAACAAGGTTTTTCGCACAAGGGGCAATAACTTTTAAAAGGTTTAATCTTAGGGGACAAGAATGAAATCTTTGAAACAGTTTTAAGAGTACATATCACTGATGCATAGACACTAAGTATATGTTGAAAGACAAAAGAGATACAAAAAGAGCTAATTTTCTCATTTTTGGAGTGACCTTGACCTTTGACCTTTACATGAATTTTAAGGTCAAAGGTCAATGAATCTTATGCAGTTGGTCCCATGTCTCTACGACTTCTTGTTTTGAAAATTTTTAATTATTTGTAAAATTCAAAAAGTTTCAGGGGCAATAACTCACTGAAGGATTCACCGAATACTTTCGCAATGAATAGATTGAAGAATCCCCTTACTTAGTCGAAGACATTTATAAAGGTTTCATACCTCTGCGGTTTACGGTTTCTGAGGAGTAGCGATAACAAGCATTTCTTGCGGAAGGGGCAATAACTTCGAAAGCGGTCAAGGTTCATTTACGCAGGGTCAACTGCAAACATCTTTTACGGAGTACATTCCTATGAACTATAAATCTTTTCGATATATCTTCAAACAAAAAAACATGCGGCGGAAAAATAATAAAAAAAAAGAATAATAAACAGAAGAATATCAATAGGTCTTTCCACAGAAAGGTGGAAAGACCTAACTAGGAGACTTATTGTTCACAGAACAATAAGAGGTCTTTCCACCTTTTTAAATTTCTTATAGTTTTATATTTTACTCTCTAAATTTGATTTTATAGTAAAATGGCTTAAAAGATAGTTAAAATAAAAAAATATATATAATGACCTTGACCTTTGACCTTGATCTTCAAGGGCAAAGTTTAAGGGTCACATTCCAATTGACCCCATGTTTCTACTACTTATATTTTTAAAGTTATAAGATTTAATAGTAAGCACTTATGCGTTTAAGGGCAATAACTCATATAAGGGGTCATAAGATTCTTACGCAATGATACACTGAAGTTGTATCTTAAGACGCTTAAGATATTTGTGAAGGTTTCGTGCCTCTATGGTTTACAGTTTCAGAGGTGTAGCGATAACAAGGTTTTTCACACAAGGGGCAATAACTTTAGAGAGGGTCAATGTTAGGGGACAAGAATGAAATCTTTGCTTTCAAAGTACATATCAATGATGTAAAGACATAAAGTATATCTTGAAAGACAAAAGAGATATAAGAAATGCTTAATTTCTCAGTTTTGGAATGACTTTGACCTTTGACCTTTGCATAAATTTCAAGATCAAAGGTCAACAAATCTTACGCAGTTGGTCCCATGTCTCTACGACTTCTCGTTTTGAAAATTTCTAATCATTTGTAAAATTCAATAACTTCCAGGGGCAATAACTCATTGAAGGGGTCAACGAATACTTTTGCAATGAATCATTGGAGTGTCTACTAAATTAGTTGAAGACATTAGAGAAGGTTTCATTTCTCTACGGTTCATGGTTTCGGAGGAGTAGCGATAACAAGGTTTTTCGCAAAAGGGGCTATAACTTTAAAAAGGTTTAATGTTAAGGGACAAGAATGAAATCTTTGAAATTGTTTTAAAAGTACATATTAATGATGCATAAACATTAAGTATATGATGAAAGACAAAAGAGATACAAAAAGAGCTAAATTTCACATATTTGGAATGACCTTGACCTTTGACCTTTAAATGAATTTTAAGGTCAAAGGTCATTGAATCTTATGCAGTTGGTCCCATATCTCTACGACTTCTGGTTTTGAAAATTTTTAATTATTTGTAAAATTCAAAAAGTTTCAGGGGCAATAACTCTTTGAACGGGTCAATGAATACTTTCGCAATCAATCATTGGAGTGTCTACTAAATTAGTCGAAGACAATAGTGAAGGTTTCATTTCTCTACGGTTCATGGTTTCGGAGGAGTAGCGATAACAAGCTTTCTTGCGAAAGGGGTAATAACTCCGAAAGGGATCAAAGTTCATATACGCAGGGTCAACTGCGAAAATCTTTTATGAAGTACATTCTTATGGACTAAAAATCTTTTCGATAAATCTTGAAACTCAAAATCACACGGCGGAAAAATAATAAAAAATAACTAGTAGACTTATTGTTCACAGAACAATAAGAGGTCTTTCCACCTTATTTGAATTTTAAATTTGTTTTATATCTGACTCCTTAAAATTAAATTCCATGAAAAAGAAACCAAAATTGTCTTAAAGCATAGAAAAAATGAAAAATTTAAAAAAAACGGAATGACCTTGCCCTTGAGAAAATATTCAAGGTCAAAGGTCAAGGGTCAAAATGCAATTTACTGCATGCTTCTACAACTTATAGTTTTCTAGTTATAAGGTTTAATAGTAAGTACAAAGAAGTCAAAGGGCAATAACTCATATAAAGGGTCATCAGATCCTTTTGCACTTATACAGTGAAGTTAGGCCTAAAGACCCTTAAGACATCAGTGAACGTTTGGTGTGTCTACGGTCTACAGTTTTGAAGGAGTAGCGATAACAAGGTTTTTCGCACAAGGGGCAATAACTTTTAAAAGGGTTAATGTTAGGGGACAAGAATAAAATCTTTGAAACAGTTTTAAGAGTATATATTATTGATGCATAGACATTAAGTATATGTTGAGAGACAAAAGAGATATAAAAAATGTTAAATTTTTCTTTTTTGGAATGACCTTGACCTTTGACCTGTACATACATTTTAAGGTCAAAGCTGAATGAATCTTATGCAGTTGGTCCCATGTCTTTATGACTTGTCGTTTTGAAAATTTTTCATTATTTGTAAAATTCAAAAATTTCAGGGGCAATAATTCATAGAAGGGGTCTACGAATCCTTTCGCAATGAATAGATCCGAAGGTCCTCTCAAGTAGTCGCAGACATTGGTAAAGGTTTCAAACCTCTGCAGTTTATAGTTTCGGAGGAGTAGCGATAACAAGCATTTCTTGCGTAAGGGTCAATAACTTTTAAAAGAGTTAATGTTAGGGGACAAGAATGAAATCTTTCAAATAATTTTAAGAGGACATATTAATGTTGCAAAGACTTTAAGTATATGTTGAAAAACAAAAGAGATATAAAAGGACCTAAATTTCTCATTTTTTGAATGACCTTGACCTTTGACCTTTGTATAAATTTTAAGGACAAAGGTCACTGAATCTTATGCAGTTGGTCCCATGTCTCTACGACTTCTCGTTTTAAAAATTTTTCATTATTTGTAAAATTCAAAAACTTTCAGGGGCAATAACTCATAGTAGGGGTCTACGAATCCTTTCGCAATGAATAGATCCGAAGATCCTTTCAAGTAGTCACAGACATTAATAAAGGATTGGAATCTCTGCGGTTTACGGTTTCAGAGGAGTAGCGATAACAAGCATTTCTTGCAAAAGGGGCAATAACTCCTTTAAGAGTCAAAGTTCATATACGCAGGGTCAACTGCGAAAATCATTTACGAAGTACATTCTTATGGTCTATAAATCTTTTCGATAAATCTTGAAACTCAAAAACACGTTTGGCGGAAAAATAATAATAACTAGGAGACTTATTGTTCACAGAACAATAAGAGGTCTTTCCACCTTCTCTGAATTTGTATTTTGTTTTGTATCTAACTCCTTAAATACCATAAGAAAAAACCAAAAAAAATGGCTTAAAAGATAAAAAGATGTAGAAAAAAATGAAAATCTTTAAAATTTGAAATGACCTTGACCTTTGACCTTGAATAAATTTTCAAGGTCAAAGGTCAAGAGTCACATTGCACTTGACCCCATGCCTCTACGACTTTTAGTTCTGAAGTTATTATGTTTAATAGTAAGTACAAAGAAGTTAAAGGGCAATAACTCATATAAAGGGTCATCAGATCCTTTCGCACTAATACAATGAAGTTAGGCCTAAAGACCCTCAAGATATTAGTGAAGGTTTGGTGTCTCTAAGGTCTACAGCTTCAGAGGAGTAGCGATAACAAGGTTTTTCGCACAAGGGGCAATAACTTTTAAAAGGGTTAATCTTAGGGGACAAGAATGAAATCTTTGAAACAGTATTAAGAGTACATATTAATGATGCATAGACATTAAGTATATGTTGAAAGACAAGAGAGATATAAAAAGAGCTTAATTTCTCAGTTTTGGAATGACCTTGACCTTTGACCTTTCCATAAATTTTAAGACCAAAGGTCAATAAATCTTATGCAGTTAGTCCCATGTCTCTACAACTTCTCGTTTTGAAAATTTTTAATTATTTGTAAAATTCAAAAACTTCCAGGGGCAATAACTCATTGAAGGGGTCAACAAATACATTTTCAATGAATCAATGAAGTGTCTACTAAATTAGTCGAAGACGTTAGTGAAGGTTTCAATTCTCTACGGTTTACGGTTTCGGAGGAGTAGCGATAACAAGCTTTTTTGCGAAAGGGGTAATAACTCCGAAAGGGGTCATAGTTCATATACGCAGGGTCAACTGCGAAAATCTTTTACAGAGTACATTCTTATGAACTTAAAATCTTTTCGATAAATCTTGAAACTCAAAATCACACGGCGGAAAAATAATAAAAAATAAAAAAACTAGGAGACTTATTGTTCAAAGAACAATAAGAGGTCTTTCCACCTTCTTTGAATTTTAATTTTGTCAAAGGTCAAGGGTCACAATGCAATTGACTCCATGCTTGTACCACTTATAGTTTTCAAGTTATATGATTGATTGATTGATTGTATATTGTTTAACGTCCCTCTTGAGAATTTTTCACTCATATGGAGACGTCACCGATGCCGGTGAAGGGCTTCAAATTTAGACCTATACTCGGCACTCAGGGCCATTGAGCAGTGAGGGTTCTTTATCGTGCCAGCGCCTACCGTGACACGGGACCTACGTTTTTAAGGTCATATCCGAAAGACCCGTGACTTTCACTTCTAGTGCCGGGCGCTTGGTGAAGGAACAGTCACTACCTTTGTTTACGTCTTAGGTATGACGCAGCGCCGGGAACGAAAATCGAACCCGGGCCTCCCGATCACGAAGCGAACGCTCTACCACTAGGCTACCGTGACCGGTCTTTTCAAGTTATAAGGTTTAATAGTAAATACAAAGAAGTTAAAGGGCAATAACTCATATAAGGGGTCATCAGACTCTTTTGCACTTATACAGTGAAGTTAGGTCTAAAGACCCTTAAGACATTAGTGAAGGTTTGGTGTCTCTACGGTCTACAGTTTTGGAGGAGTAGCGATAACAAGGTTTTTTGCACAAGGGGCAATAACTTTTAAAAGGTTTAATCTTAGGGGACAAGAATGAAATCTTTGAAACAGTTTTAAGAGTACATATTAATGATGCATAGACACTAAATATATAATGAAAGACAAAAAAGATACAAAAAGAGCTGATTTTCTCATTTTTTGGAATGACCTTGACCTTTGACCTTTACATGAATTTTAAGGTCAAAGGTAAATGAATCTTATGCAGTTGGTCCCATGTCTCTACGACTTCTTGTTTTGAAAATTTTTAATTATTTGTAAGATTCAATTACTTCCAGGGGCAATAACTCATTGAAGGGGTCAACGAATACTTTTGCAATGAATCATTGGAGTGTCTACTAAATTAGTTGAAGACATTAGAGAAGGTTTCATTTCTCTACGGTTCATGGTTTTGGAGGAATAGCGATAACAAGGTTTTTGGCAAAAGGGGCTATAACTTTAAAAAGGTTTAATGTTAAGGGACAAGAATGAAATCTTTTAAATAGTTTTAAGAGTACATATTAATGATGCATACACATTAACTATATGATGAAAGACAAAAGAGATACAAAAAGAGCTAAATTTCTCATTTTTGGAATGACCTTGACCTTTGACCTTTAAATGAATTTTAAGGTCAAAGGTCAATGAATCTTATGCAGTTAGTCTCATATCTCTACGACCTCTGGTTTTGAAAATTTTTAATTATTTGTAAAATTCAAAAAGTTTCAGGGGCAATAACTCTTTGAACGGGTCAATAAATACTTTCGCAATAAATCATTGGAATGTCTACTAAATTAGTTGAAGACAATAGTGAAGATTTCATTTCTCTACGGTTTATGGTTTCGGAGGAGTAGCGATAACAAGCTTTCTTGCGAAAGGGGTAATAACTCCGAAAGGGATCAAAGTTCATATACGCAGGGTCAACTGCGAAAATCTTTAATGAAGTACATTCTTATGGACTAAAAATCTTTTCGATAAATCTTGAAACTCAAAATCACACGGCGGAAAAATAATAAAAAATAATAATAAAAAAAAGAAACAGAAGAAAATCAATAGGTCTTTCCACAGAAAGGTGGAAAGACCTAAAAAACAGAAGAAAATCAATAGGTCTTTCCACAGAAAGGTGGAAAGACCTAATAAACAGAACAATTTCAATAGGTCTTTCCACAGAAAGGTGGAAAGACCTAATAATAAAAAAAAGAAACAGAAGAAAATCAATAGGTCTTTCCACAGAAAGGTGGAAAGACCTAATAATAAAAAAAAGAAACAGAAGAAAATCAATAGGTCTTTCCACAGAAAGGTGGAAAGACCTAATAATAAGAAACAGAGTAAAAACAATATGTTCCCAAACTCCGTTTGGGGAACATAATTAAGGAAAAAGTATCACAACTAGATACGATCTCGTTGCGAGCAACGACTGGGTCTTCCGTCCAATTCTTGATGAGATGAGATAAGATTTTGATTGCAATTTTCATTCTAAAATAATGATTTACCACAATCTGTAAAAAGACATTGAACATTAAAGACTTTAAGAAATCGGCCTTTTCCCCTAAGGGCCCCTAAGGATGTATTCGCTTTGACAAAAGAATTGACCAATAGGAGAGAACCATTTCCCGGAAAAAGTGACATTTAAAAAGTAATCTTTATTTGTTGTTTTCTACCATATATTTGTCTAAATTTTTCAAATACGTATTTAATACCTAAAATTAATTATTTACATTTTTACAATAAACCTCCAAAGTTGGCTGAAATACTATTTTGTCCGTTAAAGCGTTGATTTTTGCATGAATTTTGGCCTAGAAGTCCTTCAGGGCAGGCCTGCCCCTAAATAAAATTGTGATATTTTGATAGGTTGGGATGTAAGGAATAATTTAAGATAAGATTTTTTTAGGGGCACGCCTGCCCTAGGGTCGAAATTCACAAAAAACCTACAAAAAATAAGGAAATCTGATTTTTAATAATCTGCTTTAAATTTATACATTTAAACTTATAGTCAGACTAGCTCAGTTGATAAAGGCGCTGGCTTTTAACACTATGCACACAATCTTTTTAAAGTCGGGGGTTCGAATCCACCTGGTACCACACATTAAAGTTTTTAATTTTCGCCTTTTAAAAGACTATTTTATTTTTTATCAATTATCTATCTTTTATGCATGCCTATTCTTGATATTAGAAACTCTTAAGAGAGTTCAAATCGAAACAATCCAATGTACATGTACAGTTGTCAGTCAGGCGGAACAAACCTCAGTATAAGCACACTTTCTCCGAGGACAAGAATAACTCACTCTGTGTTACTCAAAACAGGTATTCTTGGCAGCATTGAGCTGTAATGAATTTCAATTGTATACATTCCTTAGAATTTAATCACATTGATTTTGGCCACATATATCAGTAATTGTACTCCCTTGGATTTCAGTTAGGCCTATATATATCCCCGGTAATTTGCACATATTAATGGCATGTTTTATTATATCCTAGACATGATAAAGAATTAATTTAATAGGCAGTAGACATTGTCATTATATGCACAATGAGAAGTAAAGAAAAGTATCAGCTATATTATTTTGAGATAACAAATCAGAAAATCAATGGAGGAGTTCCTCCTACTCACTGAAATAAAGATTTAGGGAAAACACATTATTATATGTATTGAGCCTAATGTCATTAATCGGGACGGAAATCGACAAGGTTTTTGTAGAGAAAAAACCAAGCCCGGTCCTATAGGTCAGATCCCTATTTATAATGAAGTGATCCTTTTAGGAATCGGCCCTTTTTATTTATATCATCTGATAGCTCTTAAGATTTTGAACATTTTTTGTTCAACAACTATTCAGAAATTCTTTTTCGTTTAAGAGATATTAGCAAAAGAAATATTTAGGGGCCAACCCATCAACTTCTTAATGGGGACGTTAAGCAAAAAATGAAAGGTTGCATATTGTTCAGAACATTATTTTGAACATCTTTTGTTTAATATTGCTTATCAAAATATTTTTCCCTTTCGAGATATAAAGCATCAAAGATTTAGCATTCTGGCCCCTCTTGGCCCCTAACTCGAGTGCCGAGCCCCTTTTTCGGGATCTCATCTTAAAGATCTTAAGATCTTGAACATTTTGTGTTCAACAACTTTTCAGATTTTTTTTCCGTTTTTGAGCTATTAGCAAAAGAAATATTTAAGGGCCAACCCTTAATCTCCTTAATGGGGACGCTTAGCAAAAAATGAAAGGTTGCATACTGTTCAGAACATCATTTTGAACAACTTTTGTTCAATATTGCTTATCAAAATATTTCTCCCTTTCTAGATATAAAGCATCAAAGATTTAGCATTCTGGCCCCTTGTGGCCCCTAATTATGTACCACACGACATAAAAACCATAATATATAGTTGTAAATGGTTGAGATAAACATCTTTGCTTCAGTAATGTATTACAAAATATTAACTGATAAAGAGTTATCGAATGTAGACTTTTGGCCCCTCTTGGCCCCTAATTTGATCACCCAGCCCCTTTTTCGGGATCTCATCTTAAAGATCTTAAGATTTTAAACATTTTTTGTTCAACAACTGTTCATAAATTCTATTTCGTTTTTGAACTGTTAGCAAAAGAAATATTTAGGGGCCAACCCTTCAACTCCTTAATGGGGACGTTTAGCAAAAAATGGAAGGTTGCATACTGTTCAGAACATTATTTTGAACAACTTTTGTTCAATATTACTAATCAAAATATTTTTCACTTTTGATATATAAAGCGTCAAAGATTTAGCATTCTGGCCCTTTGTGGCCCCTAATTATATAACATACGACAATAAAATTATAATATCCAGTTGTAGATTGTTAGGATTAACATTTTTGCTTATGTAATGTCTAACAAATTATTGACTGTTTAAGAGTTATCGAGAAAAGACTTCTAGCCCCTTTTGGCCCCTAATGTGATGAGTCAGCACTTTTTTCTTGACATCAAATGAAAGATCTTGCCATTCCCCATAAATATTGTTCAGTATGTTTTATCAAAATAAATACACTTTAAAAGATATGATACAAAATGTCTGGAAAATTCAATCACGATTCGTGTCCTAGATTTTGACCCCTACCGAGCTTCCATATTGGACCTCTCAGAAAAATTTTAAATCCAATGTGCAACTCGGCAATGTGTCTTCTATCATCGCTAAAAATTTCAGCTTTCTAGCTAATGTCGTTATTGAGTTTACTTATGGACAAGGAGACCCTCTGAAAATCACTGAAATGGCAATAACTTCCGACCGGAAGTGATTTTTTTAAAATTGAAATGGGGGTACAAACTTCAGATAGATACACATAATCTCTGAAAATTTGAACAAAATCGATCGAGCCATCTTCGAGAAATCTTCTGCACAAAAATTGTAAAGAAAAAAAAAGAATAATAAAAGTGAAGAAGAAACAATAGAATAATAGAAGGGTCTTCCGTTGGAGACGGAAGACCCTAATTACACAAAACAATAGCAGCTTAAATTTGTTTACAATACATGTAGCTCATTTCTGTTCCAACTGCTAGGTTTTATATTGCTCGATGATTGTAATATAACATATCCTCATTAAATCAACGTTACATTGGAATGCAAAACACTTCAATAGTGAGATTTTCAACTTTGCTTTAAAATATCAAAAATGAGCTCTGAAACATGCACATATAAAAGTCCTGTATAAACATATGTAAAAGTATATTTAACAATTTTTTAAGCCTTAATTACAATTCCATAACTCATAATTCATAAACTCTCTTACTTCAAATGGAAGGAAACAAATTAATATTTTACTCTTGCAATTCTCATTTATTTACTCTTGCAATATCAATTGTAATATTTATTAAAATCACAATCACCCCTTTTTTACTCAGAAATGTCTCTACCTCATTTGCCTATTCTATTTTTTACATCTATGACTCACTAAGCCACTGACAGAGAAGCCTCACTCGCCCACAAGCAACAGCAAAAGGATCGGTCAGAGACGCCACCTTTCTCTTACTTGGGTATCAAGATCTGCAACTTACTGCAAGCAAAGCTTTTTCAGACTACCCTTGATCATGATTGTCTTATTTTTTCCACAATAATGTCCATGCACTTATTATTTAAGTTAGACTTGTACATATATCTGATATATAAATCAAGATTAAAATGTATGTGATTGCAGACCGATAAATGTTTAAACAATAAAATACATAACAGTTTTAATCTGTAATCAATCATAAAAAAAACTTTCACTGTCAAAAATACAACACTAGGTATATTTTTCTTATCTAACATTGAATTTGTGCAAAACAGTAGCAACTCAGATATTTCATCTCTAATAGCCCATCTCTGTTCAATTAATAAATCCATAGGTTTGACTCTTTTAGATTCTTTATTTGTCCTAGTTCTTATTATGCTCTGCCCTTAGAGTGCTTTGATTTGAGAATGGCACTTTTGGTGTCCTGTTCTTTGAAGACATTCTCACATTCATCAGAACGCAACTTCAGCTTTCTAAATTCATAGATAGTATTATCTTTAGAATCATTTTTTGTACTATGAAGATCTAATCAATATTTAAATCTGCTTTTTCTTGCTTCTTCTTCTCTTCATGCCAAGAAGTTTTCAGCTCTGGAGAATCACACCTAGCTCCTTATTTCTACAATAAACATAAAAATAAATACCCATTTGCCTATATATACATATTATATGTGTGCTTCTAGATTTATGCAATTGCATATATTAAATAGTAAAAACAAAATCTGAGTTGATTTTAAAATTATCATTTGACCTAGAGGAAACACAGATCAATTTTGCTGAATTAAAAATTTACAGAAGACAACAAAAGATATGCCATTTTTTCAAATCTGGGTAATAAAGACAGATAATTATCTATAATTTCAGGCCAGCGAGCTACAGATTTCGAAGCATGTAAATTTGGGTCTAATGATTTTTTTCACTATCTTTTTTTTTGAGCATTTTACCTGCTTGACCTTGAACATATTGAGGTGCCATTTTCTCTGTTCCTCCACACTAATTCTTTCATTTAGCAGCAAGAAACTATGGATATGGTAAAAAGCTGTCATGAACAAAATATGAAAAATTAATAACAGGTGTGGCTCTCCATAGAAAGAATATACAAAAAAAGAGAAAAAATATACAAACAGGGTATACTTAGTACTAAGATGACTACAGCAAGAAGATAACATTTTACACAATGAAAAAAATTCTCTGTGTCATCTAGTTAAGTGAATTGCATAAAAAAAATATAATTAGGCCATATAAAATTGAAATGCTGGTTCTCAGGCCCGCGCGTATCCGTTTTGAGGTAGCCGCATTGCTAATTTTATTGTGTTTTTGATAAAATAAAAAGTTGGTATTGCGGAGACCAATCCGGAAAAAAAAAATTCTGCCTCATTTTTTTCGTAGTTTAGTATTCAAATATCACTTCTGGTAGCCATTTGCACGGAGATTTTGGCTACTTCGTTTGAAAATACATTCGAGGACATTACCTACAACGTTTACACGCTGTTAAGCAATGGATAAAACAGAAATCTTTACCAGAAATGGAAAGTATATATCTGTGATTAAAAATATTACCTTTATGTTAAAGAAAATTCGGAAATTAAAATTAAAAAAAAACCTCCCTCATCTACTTTATTGCCAATAAAATGAAAAATAAAATGCCGCCCTCCCACATCTGTTTTGGAGAAAATTGGCCTGAGAACCAAGGGATTAAATTTAGATAGCCTTATATGTACATAGATCAAATTTCTAGACGACAAAATATGATATGAAACATACATAATGGTACCGTAGTCCGAGCACATGGAATTTGAAGATTTACAAAGTTTAGGAAAATGCAAAGAAAAGCATTTACAGCATTTATCATATTAAGACACACATATATATAGTTTCACAGCAGCAAGTTGCAGAATTTGTGGAAGTACATGTAAATTGGGGACTGGCGACTTTTTGCCATCTTTTTTTTTTTTTTAGCAATTTACCAATGTATTTACCTGTTTGACCTTGAATATGTTGAGGTGTGCAGCCCTTTTCTTCGTGTTCCTCCACAATATTTTATTTAATGTAACAGAAAGATACTATGGATAAAAAAAATGTGAAAAATTAAAAGCAGGTTTGGCATCTCGTAGAAAATATATACAAACAGATGTATTTATATTATAGAGCAAATAGATAACATTCATACAATAATAAAATCCTCAAACTTTGTGATCTAGTACATATTATGATATGTATTATATTAAATTTAGAGACGACAAAACATGATATGAAATCCATGGGTGTACATACTCGGAACACATGGAATTTAAGAGTAAACTTAAATGCAACGGTTAGCATCTACAGCATTTAACATACAGTATAATATATTAACAACTTACACTGTAGATAGCAAGTTTTTAAAGTGGACAACAAATGCAAACTTCCAGGTGGCAATCTCATACACAATAAGTTGTTCAACAAATGATTAGTTCGTACCTCATACTGGGTAGCCAAATATCTGGTCAAGTCACTTTCAGGAAGAGAGCCTCAGCAAGTTCAATGTTGATCATTCCCATAGCTACTTCAAACTTTTCTTGCACAATTTCTGAAAGAAAAGATGTATCTTGCAGGGATTTTTATTCAAACTAGGAACAATTCTCATGAATGTAAAAATTTGAAAAGTTTATAGATGACCAACGAATACCAGACACAGAACAGAAAACTCGCTCGGGTCTTAAAATGGCTCAGGTGAGCTTAAATGAATCAATTCGTGTGATTTTATTGATCTTATCAGAAAAAATCTTACTGTTGTGTTAATCTTCATACTGCTTTTGTCATTTCTTGTGAGCATTTGGATTCCTGTAAATAATGCATGCATAATAATTAATTGTGCATCATAGAATGTGATAGCTATTTTTAATAATTCATGCTTACGTATTTAACGTACAAAAAATTATGTATAGCTCAGAATCCATTGCTATTGTATTCTTAGGATAAGGAAAATAAGAATATAAACCTCGTATTGTCTACTTGGTATATAGCATTTCAAGTTGTTGCAATATTTTTATACTCTTATGCATAAAGATACAAGTTAATAAAACATTGTTTGTTTATTTGTGATAATAGAAAATTTGAGCGGTATGTCTCACCATTTTCACAAGCTGTCTACATAGCCGGCGTTATGGGGAATCGTCTCAGGCACAGTCCACACTGCAACTATTAAAATAATCAAAATAAGTGCTCAATATATTCTTGAGTAGGCATTAAGGAATAAATTAACAATTTATTACATTGTACAACACTCTCTGTAAATGCTGAACAGAGGAACACTTAAGTGACAAAAATTCTGAAACCAATCCCAAACGTGAAAATTCGGGTTAAAATCCATCTTTAAATTAGATGGTTAAAAGTGATAAATAATTATTACAAAATGTAAATAGCGCTTGCCCAAACGTTTTTACTGCCAGGCATTTTATGTGTACAGCCCAGACTAAGGAACAATAACATTATCAGTACCAGAGGCAATTATTCATTCAAGGACACATGATAAAATTTTGTACATTGTTCCTACCGCTAAACGGGGTCGTAAATGTCTTCATCTTCTGTTAAAACATAAATTCCATCCAAAGTTTATCATGCTTCTCCTTTTCGAATAACTCTCTTTCGCCCCTTCCTCCCGTACAACATCATGATCAAGTTCAACATGGCTGCGTTGAACTCTCCAAAAAATTGAATTTCGGCGCGGTGTGTTGTTTTTAAATAAATTGCTTTTCGAGCCCGACTTCGATCCCGATGTAATTGTACTACAGTGGTAGTCGACAGAGAAAAAATAAGTTATATTCCACAGTTTTGAAAAATCTACATAAGGGTTAAATAAATAAAAATGAGAAATAAATAAATTAAAATGAATAGGATGCCTAGATATTTTTTTTTCAAAAATGTTTCAACATAAGTTTACATAAGGTATAAAGAATTATTTATGACATATTCAAAATACCAAAAATGTACTTAAACTTTAAGTATAAGCATATTTACTTTTACATGTTGATATTCTTAAACGGGACGTATAATTATCTCAATTAAACTATATTATTCTCGACTTATTTTGCATTAAATATGATTATACTTATTTGAAAACTTTATTTAATTATATCACAATATATCTCATGTAAAATGTACCGTTATACATTAATTAAATTCAATACAAGAAATTTACTGGAGTAAACGAATTTATCAAATTATATTAAACGCGACTTTTCATGCAGTGCCTGGGACTATAAAATACACAATTTTGAAAGACTCATGCTCATCATAACTATGTATTTATAGTTAGTTTATTTAATACCCAGAAGCAGAGAAGAAGATTTTCAAAAAGTAAATACATTTTCATTATATAACCAATGGTGCCCCGCCCTAATACCGGAACCTCTGAACATGGGGCGATAAAATTCACAATTTTGGAAGAGGCACTCTATATCATAACTATATATTTTTTTAGTATATTTAATCCTAGAAGCAGAGAAGAAGATTTTAAAAGAATAAATGCATTTTCACTATATGATCAATAGAACCCCGCCTTAAGGTTTCGTCAAAGGTCAACTTGTCTAAAAAATTTTTTTTACAATTGCTCCAAAACTATGTGTGGTATAAAGTCAAAATGTTTACAGTTTTTAAATATATCACTGATTAATAGATAGAAAGTATTACTTGATAACAAATATTTTTAAAAAGATATTTTTAGAGGAAAATTGTATCAGAAAATGTGCATATTTAGAAAAAAATGCACCTGCTTAATTCCATCCTTGTTGTGAAAACCAACATTGTAGAAATAATATATGTTAATCATTGAAGGGGAAGTTGGACGTGAATGGTCTCTGAAAGGCTGTTATTGAAAGCATGACATGTATAAAGAGAAAACCTCTTTAGAATCCGCCACTTGCAGTGTACTTTCACTTTCACGTCTTAACATTTGGACAAAATAAACAGGGAAAACAACTTTCCAGTGACTATCAAAGTCCAACTTGCCCTTCATTGATAAACATATTTTGTTTCTGCAATGATGGTTTTCACTAAAAGCACAGAATTAATTAGGTGTATTTTTTGGAAAATATGTGCATTTTAAGAAGAAATTTTCTCAATTAATATTATTCCAAGTATTTTTTTAATCAAGGGATACTTTCTTTCTGTTAATCAATCAAAAATTTATAAACTGTAAAAGTTTTAAATTTATACCTTACATAGTTTTGGGGCTATTGTAAAAATATTTTTTTGACATGTTGACCTTTGACGAAACCTTAATACCAGTAAACTCACAATTTTAGAAGAAGCACTGTTGCTTAACATAATTATTTACTTACATAGTTTATGTAATACCCTGGAGCAGAAAAGAAGGTTTTCAAAGAATTAATGCATTTTCACGATATAATCAATAGAGCCCATCCCTAACACCAGAACCCCTGACCCTGGGGCCATAAAATTCACAATTTTGGAAGACAAACTCTTGCTCAGCATAACTATGTGCTAGTTTATCTTATACCCAGAAACAGAGAAGAAGATTTTCCAAAAGTAAACGCATTTGCACTCTATAACCAATAGAGCCCCACCCTAACACTAGAAACCCTGACCCTGGGAGTGTTAAATTCACAATTTTGGAAGAGGCACTCTTGATCATCATAACTATGTACTAAATTAGTTAGTTTAGTTTAAAGTCTAGAAGCAGAGAAGAAATCATGCATTTCACTATAAAGAAGCAAGGGGCTTTTAAAAGGATTAAGTCATCATGTTAATCTTATAATGTTTTGTTACTTATACAACAATTAACAATTAACTTGACACAAAGTTATATACATTTGATTGTACCTATATATTTCTTTTGAAACAATTCAATTTTTAATTTTGGCTTTATAAATCAAAGGGGTTTAAATTACATAAAAAATATTATAATGACACATTTTAACAACAATATTTTCTCTCTCTAAAATGCTGGTCAAGTTGCTTTTCATGTTCATAATTTTAAGCAATGAAAAGTGACAAAAATATTTGATCTGTTGTTCTTTTTGAATATCTGATTATCCTGTAACAATGAAGTTCATGGAAGTCCCAATTTTTGTTTTTAAAAGGACTATTTTTGTGCAAAAATTCGGTTTAAAAATTTATTTGATGCCGTAAACCAACAAGCAAGAAATTTCTTTCTGTAAGTTTCATGACCCTATCTTATCCCCGTGCATTTGTATTTGAAAGTATATACACTGTAAAAAATAAGTGTTTTATAAATAAACACCATATTGCAACAGATAATAAACACTTCAACACGTTTAGAATTTAAACACCTCAAGAAGTGTTTAAGAAATAAACACGTTAGAATGTTTAAATTCTAAACACATGAGGTTTAATATTCAACACTTCAAAAACACAAAATGTTTAAAGATTAAACACTGAATAAACACTTAAAGTTTACTACATAAACACCGTGAGTGTTTAAAATTTAAACATTTCATGTTTAATTAATAAACATGTTCAACCTAAACATTTAAACACTTAAACATGTTTATTTGCTGCAACAGATAATAATCGCTTAAACATGTTTAAAGGTCAATTTTTAAACACTTCAACGTGTTTATTTTACAAAATAAATAAATACTTAAACGTGTTTATAAGTTTTCAACATTTTATTTGAAACAAATATAAATCAGTACAAAACACACTGCGGTTGATAATGAATATGTTGTACATAAAGCTATTTTAATTAATAATTGATTTAATGTTCATTGAGGGTTAAAACTTTATAAACAACTGAAACATTAAATAACACGTTTACCAACACATGGACACATTATTCAATTTTGGTTGAAAAAAATAGCATTCTCAAAATAAACTAGCATGAAGATGTAAAATCTGCATCTTTAAACTAAACTCCAATAAATTCGTGTCGGGAGGGCGGGGGAGGGTCTTTGAAATATGAAAAAAAAAAACATAATCGCTTAATAAAATGAAATGTTTTTCATCGGTAAAATTTAAACATTTTTAAAAAAAAAAAAGGTTAAATCATCCTTTACATCTTTTTTAATAAATAAAACAAGCAAAATGATGAATAAACTGAAAATGATATTTGTTGTCTTGATACAGCATGAATAATATGTACTTGTATTACACTAATAAATCTAGTTGTAAATGTTACAAGTTTATACTTTCACAAATATTGAGAGTTTTAACCAAATAAAGAAATTTTTCCAGTTTTGAATTGTAAAGGACCAATTCTTGCTACTAAACAAGAGTTGCCGGGTATCACTCACTCAATATCAATATCATATTCTAACCGAGTTAAACAGTCTAGCTCCTCTGGTTGCGGGTAAAATTCAGGTTCTTCTACAACGGATGATGATCTCCAGTTTTCCATTCTCCAAAATTGCATTCACCCCAAGTAGTTCTAATTTCTTCATATCCTGAAAGATGGATGAAAAAAATATTCACTATGCAAATTCAGATAATTATCTGTAAAAGAATAGATCCACATAAATATCGAAAAAAAATGCTTGTTATTGTTCACGCCAATTTAAATTATATTTTACATACTGAGAAACAAGTTTGGAATAAAAATCTGCAATTCAAATACCTGTAAATCATATATGTATAAGCGTACATGTAAAAAAAAAATAAAAAATAAATGTTCATGTACCTGTAGTAGCAACCCAACAGCAAAAATTATGAGAATGGAGGGGGGGGGGGGGCTACCTTGTCCCAAGGCATTTTCTATCATGTATCACACTCCCTCAAAAAAAGTAAAGTTTCCTTAAAGAATACATGTATGTGCACGGGCTGGAGATGAAATTATTGTTGGTAGATGCGCTAGCTGCAGATCTGTAGCGTAATAGTTTTATGTATTAGTTATGGTCAAAGGCAAATTCATAAAAACCATAACGCTACAGATCTGCAGCTAGTACATGTGCGAATGTGGTATTGTTGCATGTTAAGGAGCATAAATATTAGCAAGGGTAGGTTCCTAATTGGATTATTTTCATTTATCAGGAACCAATGGTGTGTGTGTGGGGAGGGGCTTTTTCTTTTAAGACTCACCTCTCACGGTTAAGTATGATCTTCGTTTATAGGATTCACAGTACCAGATGAATGTCCCTGCAAATTTTTAAATTAGATATCAAGACTACATAAGCATTTATTTGTCTACCTCTGCGCATGGCCGGATTGCACTCAGACGATTACTAACTATAGGAAACAATCCTGCATTTCATAAATGAAAAACATTTTAGATCTTTAATGTATTCAACATTCTTTTTGAAAAGATTTTACGTAAAGAAATTTATAAATATACCTTTTATTTCCTTGCTAGATATGGCGTTTCTTGTCAGTATGTGCGTGATTCTGCATCTTCTGCGTTCAAATGGCATGTTATGACATAATCAACTGCGTCATTTTCTATCATAACGTATTAAACACTGGTGTTTAATTTGCAATTTCAATATAAATGCCATGTGTTTAATTTATAAATATATATGATTAAGAAATGAACACCCGTGTTAAACACCGGTGATTAAAATAACAATTCAATTATAGAAAATATCATAATATTTGTTTCTATTTCCTCTTTAACAGTTTCTGAAAATTTTGAAATTTGGGCACAAAATTACTACCAATTAATGTTAATTGTGAATGCGTTTGGTATGATCTAAAGTCAATATATTGCCTTGCTATTCGTATTTTTTTCTGTGTCGATAAATATCTGATACTATGTGCGGAATTACATGGTAAATTAAGACATTGTAAAAATGACAAATTCATACAGCAAATACTAAGAAGCAACGCTTAATTTATTTTTTGATTTGATGCATATGAATATTACGTGTTTAAGACGGATGATTAAACACCCTACTTATTGAACACCAGTTTAAACATCAGTGTTTATATATAAAACGCAAGTGTTTTGTATTTAAACGTACTATGTTTAATTGTAAAACACGACTGTTTAAAAATTAAACACAACTTAAACATCATTTTTTACAGTGTAGTAAAGCGCTTGTGTTAGTACAGAGTAAAGAATAAGAACAATTAAATTTCTCAAAATATTTTAATGTTTCTTGCGCTTATTTCTGATGACAATAACACCGAAACAATCTGCAGTCAGGTGTTTGGTAACTCTTGCAGACTTTAATGCAGCTACCATCAATCATGCAACCTAAATTAATAAAAACATTTAATCTTGCGTTATTTTAATTTTTTATGTCTCCTTTAGGACGCTTATCCTTTACCTTTGACTATGAACACATATCTTCCATACTCATGGTTTTGAAGTAATCCGCATAGATTTTAAGACATTACCAATAGTTTCATGTTACACCAACATTCCATATACATGTAATAGCATTCAAGATTGGTTGACTTTTAAATACTATTGTATGCAAAATACTCACCGTTCCCAACTCTGCAGGTACACTGTCTATATGAGCAAGCTCTAACCTGGCCACTTGGGCAGTTTATTTTCCCAGAACATTGGCCATCATATTCACAACAGGAGGCTGCAACGAGAACTAATTTTAACATGATAAACAAAAGCTGGGTTATTATTTTCAAGACCACAAGCAAATTACGTCCATCCAAATGTTAACTATAAAGAATGCTAACCCATAATTCATGTTATTGACCAAACAATTTGCACACTACTTTATAACCTCCAACTTGTTGTAAAGTTATAAAAGTACAAAATGATTTATCTAAAGTCAATTAATCCTATGAGGGTAAAAACAATACGTCTCAATGAAGTCAGGAAATAATGTTTCATTGCGAATTCCCCATGCAGTTCAGAAATTCAGATTTTTTTCAACTACCAAAAGAAACTTCATTCACAAAATCCCAATCACTATTTGTTTTAATTTGTATTTAAACATACCTCTAAAAATCAACGTAATTTTTCTTGTTGATACGGATAGAACATTTTCAAAAAGCATTTTCTAGTATCATAGTATAAAACAATATTTATAAGGCTAAGAGTAATTATTAAAAATGATTTAGTGGCCCAAAAGATAACCAAACTTACCTGCAAGAAGCAGTGAAAAAAAGACTATGTATTTCACATGTACATTCATGGTCAATCTACTTTCGTCTCTGTTGCACTCTGTAATATAATATGTGTACACTTATGTATAAATTTGCTGATACACCTACACGCTCTTATTTGTTCTACTCCAACGTTTATAAATTTTAACAGATCTACTACCATTTAAATTCTTGATTGCACCAATATATCCAAGAACGTAAAACACATGTTACGTGCTTATTTTTCGTTGTCTATAATTCAAGTGACGTAGGTTTACGCGTTCAGTCACTAAATATAGCTTACGAGTATGCCGAGTTATAACTGCATATGACATATCGCCTGCTTGATGTCCTCTTCATCAACGCATTTTATGAAACATATGGAGATAACGAACAGTATTCATAATCAAAGTTCATATATCATGTATATGGTTTAAAAAATTGTAGAGAAAATAGACTGGCTTGCCTGTCTGATACCGGTATCCGATTTTGCTGTAACGGTAAAGGCATGCAATACCAGTCTATGGAGATGACGAACAGTGTATACAAGATCATGCAAAAGTCCTTTAAAAAATTTGATATTGAAGCAGAGTAAACACGAACCTTTAAAACATCAGAGGTGGAATCAGGTACCTTGAGAGAACGGTCTCACTCGCCGTGTGATCCTTCATCGGGAAACAACAGAAAAATGAGTCGACAACGAGTTCATGTGTGTACTGGCCTAGCTTTTAATCAGTATGAAAAACTTGAGTAAGGTCATTGTATCGACCATAAAACTTACGAAATGATGGCTTTAAACGAGACTGCTGATATTCTTGTTTCATAAACTTTCAGTCAATAATTTCCCTTGTTTTAAATTTTTTCATACGAAGAGCATTTCTTGAGTATAGATATAAACCCATATGCAGGTGATGAAGGTGTATCGTTGCATAAGGAAAGGGAGTTGATGATTGAAAAGTTGAAGCCATCACGTTTATCATAAGCTTGGTTGATAGAAATACCATTAACGTCAATTCCAAATAAAATTAATAGATTTCAAAAAAAAAAAAAATAGATAGCAAAAAAAGCATCATCTCTTACGTCATTTACAGTTAGTAAGTGCATATAAATGTGAAAAATATATTGGAAATATTTATAATATAATCTCTTCTACAAAATAAATATAAATAAAACAAATTTGAATGTCATTCTAAAATGTTAATTTTTAGGGGGCCAAAATTGGCTCTTATCATATATACTCCTTTCCGTTGGCAAAGTGCAAAGAGTTAAAGACATGTTCTTCCGATAGTTTTATGGCCAATGCAATGACCTAGTCAGGAAATACCATAATTATTTAGAGATGATAACTTTTTTCTTAATTTTTGTTAGTCAATTATTTACACGACGAGTTGACCGTGGATTGGATTTTTCCCCCCGTTTTCCACAATAATGACAAGGATAATACACGGGGGGACCGGTCGACAGGGGATTCTCACTCTCCATGTTTGAGAGGTCCGTGGGTGTTCCATTTCTATTTATTGGTGTTTAGTGGATTTTTAAGCTCGACATTTGTTCGCTTTATATATCATTTAATCTGTTGTATGTGTACTTTTAAAAGCGGGCTTCATATTTTAGCAGCTTTGGCCCAACAATGCGCTAAATAATGAATACCGCTCAGAATCAGTCATATACAATACAATGATCGGACATGTGTAGCGCTTTAATAATTCCATACCCAGAGATTACGCTAAATTTTGAAAACGCTGATGCAGTATTTTTGATTGTTGAAAAAAAGCTCACTACATTTCATTGCAGTAATTCATTAAAAAATTGTAAAATGTATCTTCTCAATTGGAAAAAAAAACTTAGTGCAATTTTAGAATAAGTTTTCTATCAAATATGACTATAACCCAGAAGAAATTACACCTTTTAAAATATATAAAATTCTCATTACAATATATTTCCACTTTTATTATTTCTTCAATAAGAAAAATAAATTTGGAAGTGGAATGTTCTTAACATCAAAATATGCTTTTTCAGTCTATAATAAATCTTTCTCTTGATACTGAGTAAGATCTAATAAATAAAACAAAGAACACAGTACTTAAAGAAACTTTTTTTATCATGGTATTTTTTAAATATAATATATGTAAATACATAGCCTAAAAATGTAATTTAAGGTAGTAGAGGAATTTTAATAAAGAAAGAAAAAAAAAACCTGTATGGCATTAAAATATTTCTCCAGTGTTAATTCTTCTTAAATTTGCTTAAAAAGACGAAGTGATTTGAACGAAATTATTGAAGTTAAATGTATTTTTTTTTGGGGGGGGGGGGGGGGGAATCAAATGGAAAACATCAAAAGCAAGATTTTCATAATATTTTTATTACTTTCTGTAAATGATAAGACACGAAGATATATATTTGTTTAAGCATTTGATCTGCCAATTTCCAAACTTAATCGGTACTTAAATCCTGATAAAACTAACTGCCTGAATTATATATACTGCACTTTATCTCAAAGAGATATATGAGAACTTGATATATTGAATATATTCGATGTTTCAAAGATGGACAATTTCTGTTTTATTTATATAAGCCTCTACCGACAGACAGGCAGGGTTGCCCTCATGTTAGATAAGCGTTAGAAATAAAATTGATTGACTATTGACCAACAACATAAAAAAAATACTTCAAACTTAAGTTTCTTTTACAAATAGTGTATATTACCTTGCAGAATCCAGCTCATCGGCTAATAGAATGGATGTCTTATATATAGCGAGAGAGAGAGAGAGAGAGAGAGAGAGAGAGAGAGATTACTGATTACTTTTAAATTATTAAATTTCATGCATCTCTCTCTCTCTCTCTCTCTCTCTCTCTCTAGCTATATATAAGACATCCATTCTCTATAAGCCGATGAGCTTGATTCTGCAAGGTAATATACACTATTTGTAAAAGAAACTTAAGTTTGAAGTACATCCATATATATATATATATATATATATATATATATATATATATATATATATATATATATATATATATATATATATATATATATATATATATATATATATATAATTTCAGTTTGGGGAGGGGTAGCCAAACTTTTTTGAATTGGGGCAATGTGCAGCAATATCCCTGCATACGTAGGTAATATATCTCTATTGCTTCGAAAAGCAAGAACATGTTCTACATATGAACTCTTTATAAAACGAATAAAATGGATGAATGTTTTAAAAACAAGTTGATGAAACAAGAATATCAGCAGACTCATTGAAAATTATCAGTTTGTATTCTATGGCCCATAAAATGACATTGTCAGAAAATACAATCATCGAGTCAAAGACTGACCCTTTTTTACTTAATGTTTAAGCCATTATTTATACACTGAATTGACGACAAATTTTTCTATTTTTCCGATCTCTACAAGGAGCACAAGGCGGGTGTGACCGGCTGGCAAAAGATGCTCACTCCACCATGTCACCTGATCCCACCTCTGATTTTTTTTATATAGGTCTGTGTCTGCACTGCTCCTCTTTTTTATTGCTTAATGGACTTTTGATCACCATTAATGTTAGTTATCTCCCTATGCTTTTTTAACTTCCAAAAATTCTTTGACAAGCAAGAAAATCATTGTACATTATTATTAAGGGGAAAAAGTATTTAATTGCTAGTTTTTTTAAAAAATAGTATTCTATATGTCGACAAAATTATTTGAGGGAGGATCGGGATAAAACATTTTAAATCGATATTTACCTTGTGTAAAATGCCTTGTTTCTAAAGAATATACCACGTTATCAAAACCTGCTAATTAAGAGATTGAACTTTGAGACAAGGTGCACTTTTATCAGTTTTCTAATTTGAAAAGAACGATCCAAAAAGCAAAGTATTATATAAATCTAGGTCAAAACAACACAAACATTTTCATCAACGTAACAACGTATTCCTATCACACCAAAAAAACTAGAGGAATTGTGAGCGATGAGCTCACCAAATGATACCCCGCGCTGCCATATAGCTATAATTGCAAAGTCCTAATATGCTGTGGCCGGGAAACCCAAAATATGTGTCAGATCAAAAAGTAAAATAGGAGGTGCACAATAGCAATATATATGTAATAAAGATTCTGTGAAAGTTTCATCAAATTCCATTCAGTGGTATGAGAGGAGTTGCGGATAAGAGATGGGTACCTCAAAGCGTAACAGACGGACGGACGTACAGAAGGACGGACGGAATTAACGATTATTATATACCCTCCCGCTTTTCAAGCTGGGGGTATAAAAAAGAAGCTTTTTCTATAGATATGTCGGTCATGTTCCATATTGTTTTATACATCCAAAGGGAGGATCAAGAAAACGAAGAGAAATAGATGTATAAAAACAAAAATAAACATTCAACTCTTTAGGAAGGGCATAAAACAAAGACCCTGGATAATTCATTGCAGCAAGAACAAGGTCATCAAAAAGACTTTAAAATTTACGAAATGCTGACTTTATACGAGATTGTTGAGATCTATGTTACGTCAACTTATCTGTAAGTAGACTGTCTCGATTATATACTACTCGGAATATGCTCTTGAATATCTAATAGGCTGAGTCGTTTTTTTTTTTTTAGATAATACTAGAATATATAACTCCATGAAAAGGACAGTTGACTACGGCAAAAAAATTAAGTTATCTCCTTATACAATTTAAAATTTGATTATTCGCCCTGAGTAAAGAGTAAAAGCTTTGATTGCGAAGCATAATCAATCTCTTCTGAACCCTGTTAAGAATATCAATTTGAATGAAATATGAGGATATAGAGAACAGTATTGAAACTCATAAAACAAAGGGAAATCTTTAACAAAAATATCTCCGAGAAGTCAAACATAAGAGGTACATGTACAAAAAGTTATGAGTAACGCTTCCCTGTCAATTGGTCACACCCAACAGTAGTATAATATACAATGGAAAAGACAAGTACAAACCTGGGATAATTTTGGATAAATTAGCCCTGAAGGAATTGAAATAATTAGTAACTTGCTAATAACTTCTGATTAAAAAAGAATTCTGAATTTCCACATGAAAATATATATTTCTATTGTTGTTTTTAAATGCATTAACACGTTTAAAATTAAAAACAGATAACTTTTTATGACGATTTTCTAAAAAACAAAAAAAATATTATAAAAAAAACCATTATATTAATAGATGTAGGTTGTCATAGAACACTTTAACACAGAGCACTTTGACACAGGATATATCTCAAATGGTCCTTTGGATTGGGCATTATATTTTATTTAGTATATTAACAGCCAATCATAATGATTAAAAACAAATCTTGTGGCGAAATTAGTTGAAATATTTCACTCTTTTTGAAAAGTTATCGCTAATCTTGTCCTAGGTGAGTTAAAAAGGGGGAGATGAATGTAATGCACATGCGCTGTATCTTATAAACCTACTGGTTCTCATCTTCAAAGTTTTTAAATAGCTGCGTTGTGCGTTTTCGTATTTTAAAACAAATTTAGGGCTTGAAAAAAATGAATTCAACATAGATTTTGAACTACGAATCTGTGTCTACAACCTTAAAAGATAAACCATTCAGTGCAACGTTGATCTTCAGTGATAACGGTCTCGTGAATATTACAAAGCCTGCCGCGAGGAAATCTTTGTGGCCGAAAAAAATATTTATTTCCCATGGCAAAGGTGAATTTTATTTCCATTGTCTGATAAAATCGAGGAAAAAATCTACAACCTCTCCCAGATTACAAAGGTATATGGCGCAATTAATCTGACTAATTTCTTGGAAGTCATATTTATAGTGTCCTGGCACATGAAAAAAGTCAATAGAAAAACTCATTAATACCAAAAACTGTGAATATCCGTTGTAGAGTCAACACTGCGCGAGTTAACTGTACAAAAAGGTTTTGAATTGAAGTACTTGACGAGACATCATGCACCGATTGTTACCTTTTTATCTGTTTGTTCTCGCTTCCTGGATAGATTACACCGAATCGGGAAGTGGTAAGTCCAGTTACTCATTATACATTGTTTGATGGTATATTCCCCCCAATACCAGCTTGTATGTGTTACGGATTGAAGATAGATGTAAGCTTAATTGAATAAAGACATTATAAATTATGTCATAGAAGAAATTATATATGTGAAATTAATATTCATATCAATAATTATTATAATTGCTTATTAATGATGCCATATTGTCCAAGCATAAAAAGATACATGTGTGTATAGGTCTATGTTACGAGTTAAATCTAGGTTTTATATCATGGTAAAGTAATTTTAATCATTCGTTACACTTTAGTCATGAAATACTGGTATAGAAATTGCGAACAGTAATCAAACTTTTAAAAAAAATCATTGAAAAAAAATACAAAACGGGAGCAGAGGAAACATTGACCTCTTACAGCGTCAGAGATGATGTCAGGTGCCATGGAGAAATACGCATCACCTGTTGACCGGTCACGCTCCCATGTTCTACTTGTCATGCTTGGGTAAAGTCGTTCATAATTCAGTATGCAGATGGTAGCCTAACAATATATCTGATTGAATTTATTGTTTGTTTCCCTCCCTTTCGAGAATTTTCCTTCATATCGTGAATGCAATCATTTCTCTGTGGAGAGCTGCAAATTTAAACCAATACTTCGCACCCAGAATCAACTAACAATAGAGAAATAATACCTGCTCATATACCGGAAGCTCAGTTTATACAATCTCATCCAATTTAAAACCCCATCTCCCCATCCCTCGTTTAGCTTCATTTCAACGGCGTAAAATCTGCAACTCCAGAACAAAGTTCTACCCACAGAGCAACGCGGAAGAAAAATGTTTGCATTAAATTTAATTTGCGACTTAAAGTAGTTTGTGTTAGCAGCAAAGGTCATTATTTCGATTGTACAGTTGCAAAATGGGTACCTAAAGAATTCAAGCACCCCATTTATTAAACTATTGTTAATTTCTTTAGTGTGTTAACAAATACAATTCATTTTTAAATCAAAATGCTAACTGACATATTTCATGCCAATTATTCGACCAATATTTACCATTTGAATTGCTTACAGATTTTTCCGTTTATTATTTTCCTCATAATGTCCAGTAGCACACAGCGCTTGCAACTGGTCTACATTAGATGGTCACTTCTCCATGGCACCTGATTCTAACCCTGATGTTTTATAGACGTTCGTTTTGCCGTTTTGGACTATTTCATAAAAAATGAACATTTTCCCGGAAATACACATGGAATTCAAATTCTTTACAAATTTTGTAATGCAAAGATTTATCTATTTTCAAACAGAAAAGAAATTTAAATTGAAAAAAAAATAGAATCACGGCATTATAAGCAGTACGTGAAAGTCATTTTATGGTGGCATATTTCTGCCCCTTGTGTGCAAGTTATTTTTCTATCAAATATGTTGACATGCAAGATAGATATGTTGACATGAAAGATAGTTATGTCAACATGCAACATAACTAAGTTGACATGCAAGAAAATTGCAATCAAATAAATATTATAAAAAAAATCTTCAAAAATCTCAAATATGGCCAACATGTGACATCAAAAATGCTAGATGCTACGTGCAACTTATTTATGTTAACATGCGAGATAAATATGTTGACATGCAACTTATTTATGTTGACATGCAACTTATTTATGTTGACATGCAACTTAGTTATGTTGACATGCGAGATAAATATGTCGACATGCAACTTATTTATATTGACATGCATCTTATTTATGTTAACATTCAAGATGAATATGTTGACATGCAACTTATTTATGTCGACATGCAACTTATAAGTTGCATGTCAACATATTCATCTCGCATGTCAACATAACTAAGTTACATGTCGACATGAATAAGTAGCATGTTTGATGTCACATGTGGGCCATATTTGAGATTTTTGAAGATTATTTTTTTATAATTTTTATTTGATTGCAATTTTCTTGCATGTCAACATATTTATGTTGCATGTTGACATAGCTATCTTGCATATCAACATATCTATCTTGCATGTCAACATATTTGATAGAAAAATAACTTGCACACAAGGGGCAGAAATATGTCACCATAAAATGACTTTCACGTACTGCTTATTTCAGAACAACTATGGATACGTCTGCTCAATGGTTACAGTATAGAATCCTACATAGAATCTTTCCAGTGAAATATTATTTGAAGAAAATAAGTATTTTATCTGATGATCATTGTACCTTTTGTAAACAGGATATAGAAATAATACAACATATATTTTTAAATTGTACACAAATTTCTTCATTATGGATTAATCTTAGCATGCACATATTTACAATACCTTTTAAAAGAATTGGATTTAACAAATGCAATATTATTTTAGGTAAAACGCCATTTTCTTATTATAATAGGGTGATAAATTTCATTATTTTATATACAAAGCAAAATATCTTTTCATGTTTAAAGCAGAATAAAATTTAACTCTTAAGTACAAAGTAGAAAAATGCATGTCAATTCAAAATTTTACAAGGAACAAGTTTGAAGTGTGAATGTGTGTGAATGTGAATAAAAACTTGTGTAACTTGACATGTTACTTCTTGAAATAAAAAAAAGGGGGAAAAATAAGATGCAAATATTTTTTTTATTTCAAATATTTGTTACATTGTTTTCATTCATCCACATTAACAAGTTGTTTCCTGGCAGTTGTTTAATAACTGTTATTAACATCAGTATGACTGTGTCATACATTTATACATCATGCTTCAATCGGAATACCTTGGGTAATATCAACTCAAAGATTCAAACGATTCAAGAATTCGTCGGTAAGTTTTGATTTGTAATCTTACGTAATGGTTATTATGTTAAATTTATAAAAATTTGGAAGGGACACGAAACAGATTTTAATAAAGAAATGCAGCAAGAACATGCAACGAAAGATAATTTAATATTTCATTTCCACCAATGGTGATATGAATTTAATAATAAATTTCCCCCCATCTAAATTAATTCCAGGGTCGTCGATTCTATTTATCGAAGCTGCGTTTTATACTCTGGACGTGATAAACTGCATTAAAGAATAACCCCTTTCAAGCATAAAATTCTCATAACACCAAAACTTGTCAGACACGCATTCTGATAATTTCACGCGTTAGGCAGTAGACAGATAAAAATGATTTATCAGTTAATGCTTAAACCTAGCTAATTTGTACATATTCAGGTTATCATTTTGTGAAATATATAAACCGACCTGTCTGAAATTATGGAATGACAAGTTAACTAAATGTCTAACGGAACTTTTTCTGCATATGATTCGCAATGTCGATACACTGTACTTATTCTTCTTCATAACTCATTTATCAGTTAAATTCATGATCTTTTATTTAACTTCGATAAATGATAAACGATATACGAGTACTTATATATATACATAACTACCGATGACCTTGGATGCTACACTAGAATCAGCAACAAGGTGTGTGATTGTCATTGACAAGCATCACTGCATTATCATTAAATAAATGTTTAAAAAAGAAGGATCTGATAAAACGTCAGCTTCAGGTGAAATATTTATCTAATCCTATATCTGATCACGTGGTAATGTAAAGTAGCACAGAGTCATGTTCATAACTATCAATCATATTATTTTTTTATTCTTTTGGCATGGAAAAGTTTGCGCTACTGTTTTCGTCTTTATATACTTATAAATTTATATATATTATTTCTGACCTGTAGAATTGAGATTTAAACAAACATATAAAAGTTCAGAGCCTTCCAGACAAGAAGTCACCACGTATTATATGTGCTAAAAAGTTACTTTTACATCAATCCATTGTTTGTTAGACTTCACGTTCTTCCAGAAATCATTAACTGATTTTTTCGTTTTTTTCTGTTAGAAATATCACTGAGAATATTGATCTGTTTTATTTTTTCAATTGACCCAATATTTTTTTTGATTTATAAGATATCAAAAGTTAAGTTTTATGAAGTAGATATGTTTTTCTAGTACTTGATTTTTATTCCTATATACAAATTATTAAAACAAGTAGAATTTTACCAGAGGTACATTTCTTAATCTCCTGTAAGTAAATTTCATTGATTTTAAACACAGAGTTCATTTGAGTTTTCATTCATCTTCATATTTCCTATTAATTTGTTTGAAGCTAGGCCTCATATAAGATATCTTTTATTGACTTTTCGGCATGTTCAGTCCTCGAATTTATTTAATCATGCAATTCCTCCCCTACATCCAAGGAAATGGTATTTATTTAGATGATTAGACATAAAAGAGGCACACTTATTGAGCGTCAATAACCAATATAATGTATCTTCTATGCAACCCCACACTGATATAATCCTATTTTATTATTCTAATAAACAAAATCGTATTTATGGTCCCATCCAAATCAATTTCTGCTGAAAATCTTTACAAAATACTGGCGTGGAGACAAAATTAATCTTTTGTGAAATTTACCTGCTGGGAATAAGAATCATGATGGCAGGAGAGAGTCAAATGTTAATCTGGACATACATTTTCATTTCAATATCTCCTGTATACACGGGAGGAGGTTTGTAATTATTATATAGAATTAATTTTTTAAATTTTTGGAAAAATTATTTTTCTTAGGATTTTTTTTTTCAATTTTCAATTTTTTAATCACGATTGCGGGGAGATTTGTAAAATTCACACCTCTGTTACTTTTATTAAAACTTAAATCGTGATATTTTTAAATTGATATTTTTTGTTCCATTATGAAAACCATACGGTAGATTTAATGAACTATATAGGGATAACGAACATAGTTCAAGATCAAAATTCCATTATACAAAACATGTATATATTTCATAGCAGAGCTAATTCAAACCTCGAAAACATCGGAAAGTTTTATCGAGTGCCATGAAAATCCCTGTCGACCGGTCACACCTACTGTGTGCATCATGTTCTAGACGAAAAAAAAAACACGAAAATATATCCGTCGTCAATTCAGTGTATAAATAATGTACTAATACTTCGAATGAAAAACGTCAGTCAGTATTTGACTCAATGATAAATCATATTTGCTGACAAGGTCATTGTATCGACCATAGAACTTACGAAATGATCACTTTAAACGAGACTACTGATATTCTTGTTTCACAAGTTGATTATCAATAATTAACCTCTTT
>NW_026937584.1:0-79387 GCF_032062105.1 Saccostrea cuccullata
AGAAATTACACAGATATCCAGATGCTGGATTTAATGTTATTATTTAACTTTCCTGGAATTGTAAATATATTTTGTTTGTGTATGTATCATGTTTAATTTTGAATTTAAAATTTGTCTCAATAAGACCCCCAATGAAGATGCAAGTGTCCCATAATCTGTGGTTTAATAATATCTTGAATATCTTTATCATACCATATTCATCATACTAATTACATATAGAATGGTTGTAGGAATACACTTTGTTGTTTAGGACACTTTGTCAAGGTCAAAGCATAAGATTATTGAGATGACTTCTTTGACAATAATTTGTAACTTACAAACTTCACATCATAAGTACACAGATGAAGAATCAATAAGATATTTCTATAGATTTTTTGGATCATTTAATCCTGGGTAAAAGTTAGTTACTGAGATTACTGATTTGAGTCCTGTAATGCAGTAACTTTAACATTGTGTGATAACTTATATACTTTATAAAAATTAGGTGCAAATTCTTAGGAAAGGATTGAAATGTTAATCAAATGTACAATGTTCAAGGGTGTTTATATGACTATTACTATGTAATACCTAGGGTTTCTGTAAAAATCCTATATTCACTACATAGATAAAGACCGGTATAATATATATTTTAAACTATGATGAAGGAAATAAAAAGGTCAAAAGCTCTCCCCTTCATATCTTTCATATTCTGTCATACACAACAATAGATAAATTGCAGTCATATAACAAACTGAGGTCTAATCAAATCCTAGAATTGATATTGTGATTTTCTGATAGTATGAGATCTTCAAAAAAAAAAATAATTCCCAGACTTCAAAGTATCTAAATGTGACTTTTATTTTTACCAATTCATATTGAAGACAGTTGTTATGTATGAGAAGTATACATTTAAACCTTTTATTTTTCATCTTATTTCTACAACCCCTAACAAATTACACAGATGTTTAAAAGCTAGCTTTGGTGTAATTATTACTTTCCTGGAACTGTAAATACATTTTGTTTGTGTATGTGTGTGTGTGTGTCCTATTTTTGAATTTAATAGGTCTCAATAGGACCATCATAAAGATGTAAGTGTCCCCTGATCTGTGATGTAATAATATCTTGAATATTTCTATCAACCATTAGACTTCATGCTTACTACACAGAACAGGTTAGAGTAATACACTTAGTTTTATAGGACACTTTGTCAGGGTCAAAGCATGAGATTATTGAGATAACTACCTTTGACAATAATTTGTATCCTGCAAAATTCACATCATAAGTAAAGAGAGATTCGGAGATTTTCTATAGATTTTTGTCCTGGGTAAAATTCAGTTGTTGTAACTTTAACATTTTGTGATAACCTAGAGACTTTATATCAGCTCTATTGGGTGGCATAGCATATTCTTTGGAAAGAATTGAAATGTAAATCATATGCACTATGTTCAAGAGTGTTTTAAAGACTATTACTATGTAATACCTTAGAATTCTGTGAAAATTTTATTATCACTGCATAGAATGAAGACTGGTTGGAATAATTTATGTTTTGAACTAAGGTTTAGGGAAAAAAGTAAAGAATGTGGGTATGACTTTTATTCAAATGGTGCAGTACAGCAACTCTGGTGATCTACATACCTTCAGTCATAAATACACGTAGATAGGTATTGGGAAGACTCCTCTAGATTTTGAAATTTTTAATTCAAAAGTATAGAATTTTTTTTTTAAGTTTGAAAGATTAAATGGCAGCATATCATTTGCTTGTGAATTAAAAAATAAATCCAAACATATACATCTTTGGATGATAATTGTAGAATTTTATCAATTCCTGGACTTCGGTCTTGATATCATCCTTTAATGTCCTTAAAATTTTAATGACTGTCTTTTAGTTTTAGTTGAATTAGTTTCTTTTCTACATGTGAAAATGACATCATCCAAAGAAGTTCTTCATCTGCATGTTATATGAAGAAGACAATTTTCATCACAGTGAAAGAGATTGTTTTGTTAAACATAATGCATTGATGCACAAATATACTTTTAGATTTTTAATAGCTAGGGTTCATATTTCTTAATATGGAATGCTAAGTACTGTTGATTTCAATTTTTTGTGAACAAAGACATACTAGTAGAAAAAAATGTACATGATGTGTTAGAAAAGCATGTGTAAACCTGATGACTTTATAATTGCTGATTAAATCAATTATGAGTTTCATCTTTGTTACATTGTAAACATTTCTAAGTAGGGCACACATCAGAAACTCTTAAAATTCTGAGTATCAGGGTTTAACACAACAATTCCAAATGATTTTTGGACGCTTTTTATGTATCAAAAAAAAAGACAAAACAGAATGTTTGTTCACAGATGTTCCAATGGAAAACAATCACAAAGAAATGATTTGATATGTTCTTTATGTGATTCATGTAAAATGTATTTTAAAATTGTACCCTAACATTTATCTTTTGCATAAAAACATTTTTTTTTTTTGTGGAGAATTTCTCATAACTTTGAAAAAAGTAGTCTTATTGTATAATATGGTTAACTTAAAATTTTGTAGACTTAAAAGTTGTACATGATGTGTTACACATCTTACATATGTAACCATTTCATTTCAGGGCATTCAGCATATATTGTGGTTTTGTGTTAAATTTGTTTGTTCATGTAATCAATAATTTGAGAATACTCAAATTAGGTAATGCATGAGAGAATAGGCAAGAAAATCAGGTTTAAGAAATGGTTTTTACTATTTATAAGGGGTTAATCTATATATTGAATCTATAAGTACATTTAGTCTATACAGTTAAGGTATTTGTGTATGAAATAAACTTGCATTTGAGCATTTTAAGACAATTGTAAACATTACTTAAACTAGCTTTAAAAAATGATAAGATTCACTGTCAGCATGTTATTTCTTGTAAAATAAATGAGAAAACAAACAATTTAATTTGAGTCAGTTTTTTTTTTTAAATGTAAATAAGAAGCATTGGAAGTTGGGAATATTTCACAAAGTTGATTGAGCATAATTCTCACTAGGACAGTAGGAGTATTTTGATTTAAGCATTAAAGAAACCATTTCATATTTCAATATACAAACCATGTTTAGTCATGCAGTATATAGTTTACACTTGCCAAAAAGTAAATGGTATCTCTATTCAGGGTCAATCCAAAGGTCAAAAAGGAATGAAAAAAATATTTCTCTTTATGTATCAAACATGTAGGTATTATTGCAATAAATTCACTGTATTCATTTTTTTTTGGGTCCTCTTTCTATGTATGAATAGCTCTGATTTAGGCAATCAAAATACAAGAAGTAAATAAGTTATGTCAAATGATGAAGGTATACACCAGAAATTAACATGAACAGAGAATTCTGAGTTTCCCTCAAATATGGCACCAAGTGATGTGAAATAAAAACAAAATGTGGATTCATCTATTAGGATTGCAACTTGTACATATTATGAATGATGGATACTATGACATTTAGAATGATATTACATTGATTCAATTATTTAAACAGTTCTTTATCCAAACAGTCAAAATGGAGGACATATATTTTTCTTTATAGGCATAAATAAAATCACCCAATCCATCAAAATTTTACCTTTTGAAGAAAAGGAACCTTACTTGCTTTTTTGTTGAGTTGACATTCATATTTTTGTGTTTAACAGGTAGACTAATGGTTTCTGACTAGTATAGTGAGAACTTGATTTAAGAATCATCAGATTGTTCTGATATTTTGGTTAAGATAACTGCATGACAACAATTAATTTGTTCATACAAAGGGATATAAGATTTTCCAGGTTTCCTCTTTACTCAGATTAGATTGTGTTCAACTAATATATCCAACATATAAGATACTCATCCAAGTTACACAAAGGTAAATAAATGACATTATTAAGTTTTTAGTCAAAAGGTCAAAGTGAGGAGGATATCTGCTATATTTAATAGTTTGGTTAATATTCATCAAACTTCGTGAATAGGTTAATTAAACAAACTTCATATATTTTGATTTTCAGGTCAAAGATCAGCACAATTTTTGCTATATCATTGTTGTCCATTAATATCATAACACCTCTATTGATTTTTCAGATTAAAAGTCAATGTATTACTGCTACAGTAAAAACTTCATTATAAGGATCTCATAGTGATATTTTTCATTTGTAAGGAATTAGGTATAAAATCTCCCACTCTTTCTATAATATGTCGCTGAATGTGCTCCTTTATTTTAGAGAGTTTTACAAGCAAAATCATATATTGACTTTCAATCCTTCAAAACACAATATGTATATTAAATCTTGAGAGTCAGACTTTCAGACTTTTAGGCTTTCAGCCTCTCAGGCTTTCAATCTTTAAAAACTGTCAATCTTGAGGACTGAGTATTTTAATATTCATTTTGTAAGTCTTGTCTTTTATGTCATTAGGATTAATCCTTAGTAATTCAAACTTTTTCATATTTGTAAAACCAAAGTGTTGAAATACAGTGTTTGTGTAATCTTCTTAATGTTTATCAAAAAAATACTGCTTTTAATACAGTCAAATATAATTTGTGATGATCAAAATTTCCAAATTGCCTGACCTATACATATTTAAAGTTTCAATATCATACGCTCTTGAATATCCATAAATATCAATATATTGATTAAGCATTGGCTATCAACCATACACTTGTTAACCTAAGGAAGGCTCTTACCATAAGTTAAACTCATGGAATTCTTCATGCAATTTTGAAGAATCTCTGTTATAAGGGATGGTAAAGACAAAAGACCCATAAATTTCCAAGTAGTAATAATATTTAAAAATATATATCCACATTAAATTGAGGAACATTTGAAGAACCTTTTTTCCTTCATAACTCATGAAATTTCATGTAGATAGTGGGTATGATGTGTAAATAATCTTTATGAAAAAAAGGATGGTGTACAGTTAGCCTCACCCAACACCCAAGGGAGAGGGGAAGGGGGTTGAACCCTTTTTTTTTGTCCAGGAAACCTGAATTTTAAAGTTTAAAAAAGTTATAAAATTAATCAAATTTAAAAATTAATATTTCTTAAGTTTTTTTTAAATTATTTTTTTCAAATTTTCTTTTTAAAAAGAAAATTTGAAAGTTAAATAAAAACAAAACTTAAGAAAATTAACCTTATAAATTTAATATAATTTTATGATTTTTTTAATCTCCTTTAAAATGAAAATGTTTCCTGGACAAAAAGGGTTCAACCCCCTTCCCCTCTTCCTTGGGTGTTGGGTGAGGCTAACTTTACACCATCCTTTTGTTTTTTCATAAAGATTATTTACACATCATACCCACTATCTACATGAAATTTCATGAGTTATAAAGAAATCAGCAGTTTTTTATTTCAATAGTTAAATAAAAGAAAAAAATTTAATTCAATTTATAATTTTTTTAAAAACAAATTTAATTCAATTTTATAAAAGGTTTCCTGGACAAAAAAAGGGTTCAACCCCCTCCCCTCTCCCTTGGGTGGGGTTCTTCAAATGTTCCTCAATTTAATGTGGATATGTTCCCAATTTAGTGTGGATATAAGTTTTAAATATTATTACTACTTGGAAATTTATGGGTGGGTCTTTTTTCTTTACCATCCCTTATAACAGAGATTCTTCAAAGTTGCATGAAGAATTCCATGAGTTTAACTTATGGTAAGAGCCTTCCTTAGGTTAACAAGTGTATGGTTGATAGCCAATGCTGAATCAATATATTGATATTTATGGATATTCAAGAGTGTATGATATTGAAACTTTAAATATGTATAGGTCAGGCAATTTGGAAATTTTGATCATCACAAATTATATTTGACTGTATTAAAAGCAGTAATTTTAGATAAACATTAAGAAGATTACACAAACACTGTATTTCAACACTTTGGTTTTACAAATATGAAAAGTTTGAATTACTAAGGATTAATAGTAATGACATAAAAGACAAGACTTACAAAATAAATATTAAAATACTCAGTCCTCAAGATTGAAAGTTTTTAAAGATTGAAAGCCTGAAAGTCTGAAAGCCTGAAATCCTAAAAGTCTGAAAGTCTGAATCTCTCAAGATTTAATATACATATTGTGTTTTGAAGGATTGAAAGTCAGTATATGATTTGCTTGTAAAACTCTCTAAAATGAAGGAGCACATTCAGTGACATATCATAGAAAGAGTGGGAGATTTTATACCTAATTCCTTACAAATAAAAAATATCACTATGAGATCCTTATAATGAAGTTTTACTGTAGCAGGAATACATTAACCTTTAACCTGAAAAGTCAATAGAGGTGTTATGATATTCATGGACAACAATGGTATAGCAAAAAAATTGTGCTGATCTTTGACCTGAGAATCCAAAATATATGAAGTTTGTTTAATTAACCTATCCATGAAGTTTGATGAATATTAACTAAACAATTAAATTTAGCAGATGTCCACATCTCTTTGACCTTTTGACTAAAAACTTAATAAGGTCATTTATTTACCTTTGTGAAACTTTGATGAGTATCTTATATGTTGGATATATTAGTTGAACACAATCTAATCTGAGTAAAGAGGAAACCTGGAAAAGCTTTTATCCCTTTGTATGAACAAATTAATTGATGTCATGCAGATATCTTAACCAAAATATCAGAACAATCTGATGACTCTTAAATAAAAAGTTCTCATTACACTAGTCAGAAACCATTAGTCTACCTGTTAAACACAAAAAATATGAATGTCAACTCAACAAAGTAAGTAAGGTTCCTTTTCTTCAAAACAGTAAAATTCTGATGCATTGGGTGAGTGTTTGTTACTTTATGCCTAATAAAGAATTTTTTTCCCTCCATTTTGACTGTATGGATTAAGAGCTGTTCATATAATTGAATCAATGTAATGTCATTCTAAATGTCATAGTACCCATCATTCATAATATGTACAAGTTTCAATCCTAATAGATGAATCCACATTTTGTTTTTATTTCACATCACTTGGCAGCCATATTTGAGGGAAACTCAAAATTCTCTGTCCATGTTAATTTCTTGTGTATACCTTCATCATTTGACATAACTCATTTGCTTTTTGTATTTTGATTGCCTAAATCAGAGCTATTCATACATAGAAAGAGAACAAAAAAAAATGAATACAGTGAATTTATTGCAATAATACCTACATGTTTGATACATAAAGAGAAATATTTTTTTCATTCCTTTTTGACCTTTGGATTGACCCTGAATAGAGATACCATTTACTTTTTGGCAAGTGTAAACTATATACTGCATGACTAAACATGGTTTGTATATTGAAATATGAAATGGTTTCTTTAATGCTTAAATCAAAATACTCCTACTGTCCTAGTGAGAATTATGCTCAATCAACTTTGTGAAATATTCCCAACTTCCAATGCTTCTTATTTACATTTAAAAAAAAACTGACTCAAATAAAATTGTTTGTTTTCTCATTTATTTTACAAGAAATAACATGCTGACAGTGAATCTAATCATTTTTTAAAACTGGTTAAAGTAATGTTTACAATTGTCTTAAAATGCTCAAATGCAAGTTTATTTCATACACAAATACCTTAAATGTATAGACTAAATGTACTTATAGATTCAATATATAGATTAACCCCTTATAAATAGTAAAAACCACTTCTTAAATCTGATTTTCTTGCCTATTCTCTCATGCATTACCTTATTTGAGTATTCTCAAATTATTGATTACATGAACAAACAAATTTAAGACAAAACCACAATATATGCTGAATGCCCTGAAATGAAATGGTTACATATGTAAGATGTGTAACACATCATGTACAACTTTTAAGTCTACAAAATTTTAAGTTAACCATATTATACAATAAGACTACTTTTTTCAAAGTTATGAAAAATTCTCCACAAAAAAAATGTATTTATGCAAAAGATAAATGTTAGGGTATAATTTTAAAATACATTTTACATGAATCACATAAAGAACATAACCAATCATTTTTTGTGGTTGTTTTCAATTGGAACATCTGTGAACAAACATTCTGTTTTTGTCTTATTGATACATAAAAAGCGTCCAAAAATCATTTGGAATTGTTGTGTTAAACCCTGATACTCAGAATTTTAAGAGTTTCTGATGTGTGCCCTACTTAGAAATGTTTACAATGTAACAAAGATGAAACTCATAATTGATTTAATCAGCAATTATAAAGTCATCAGGTTTACACATGCTTTTCTAACACATCATGTACATTTTTTTTTCTACTAGTATGTCTTTGTTCACAAAAAATTGAAATCAACAGTACTTAGCATTCCATATTAAGAAATATGAACCCTAGCTATTAAAAATCTAAAAATATATTTGTGCATCAATGCATTATGTTTAACAAAACAATCTCTTTCACTGTGATGAAAATTGTCTTCTTCATATAACATGCAGATGAAGAACTTCTTTGGATGATGTCATTTTCACATGTAGAAAAGAAACTAATTCAACTAAAACTAAAAGACAGTCATTAAAATTTTAAGGACATTAAAGGATGATATCAAGACCGAAGTCCAGGAATTGATAAAATTCTACAATTATCATCCAAAGATGTATATGTTTGGATTTATTTTTTAATTCACAAGCAAATGATATGCTGCCATTTAATCTTTCAAACTTAAAAAAAAAAATTCTATACTTTTGAATTAAAAATTTCAAAATCTAGAGGAGTCTTCCCAATACCTATCTACATGTATTTATGACTGAAGGTATGTAAATCACCAGAGTTGCTGTACTGCACCATTTGAATAAAAGTCATATCCACATTCTTGACTTTTTTCCCTAAACCTTATTTCAAAACATAAATTATTCCAACCAGTCTTTATCTATGCAGTGATAATAAAATTTTTACATAATTCTAAGGTATTACATAGTAATAGTCTTTAAACATCCTTGAACATAGTGCATATGATTTACATTTTCAATTCTTTCCAAAGAATATGCTATGCCACCCAATAGAGCTGATATAAAGTCTCTAGGTTATCACAAAATGTTAAAGTTACAACAACTAAATTTTACCCAGGAGAAAATGATCCAAAAATCTATAGAAAATCTCCGAATCTTTCTTTACTTATGATGTGAATTTTGCAGGTTACAAATTATTGTCAAAGGTAGTTATCTCAATAATCTCATGCTTTGACCCTGACAAAGTGTCCTATAAAACTAAGTGTATTACTCTAACCTGTTCTGTGTAGTAAGCATGAAGTCTAATGGTTGATAGAAATATTCAAGATATTATTACATCACAGATCAGGGGACACTTACATCTTTATGGGGGTCCTATTGAGACCTATTAAATTCAAAATAGGACACACACACACATACACAAACAAAATGTATTTACAGTTCCAGGAAAGTAATAATTACACCAAAGCTAGCTTTTAAACATCTGTGTAATTTGTTAGGGGTTGTAGAAATAAGATGAAAAATAAAAGGTTTAAATGTATACTTCTCATACATAACAACTGTCTTCAATATGAATTGGTAAAAATAAAAGTCACATTTAGATACTTTGAAGTCTGGGAATTATTTTTTTTTTTTGAAGATCTCATACTATCAGAAAATCACAATATCAATTCTAGGATTTGATTAGACCTCAGTTTGTTAAATGACTGCAATTTATCTATTGTTGTGTATGACAGAATATGAAAGATATGAAGGGGAGAGCTTTTGACCTTTTTTTTTCCTTCATCATAGTTTAAAATATATATTATACCGGTCTTTATCTATGTAGTGAATATAGGATTTTTACAGAAACCCTAGGTATTACATAGTAATAGTCATATAAACACCCTTGAACATTGTACATTTGATTAACATTTCAATCCTTTCCTAAGAATTTGCACCTAATTTTTATAAAGTCTATAAGTTATCACACAATGTTAAAGTTATTGCATTACAGGACTCAAATCAGTAATCTCAGTAACTAAACTTTTACCCAGGAGTAAATGATCCAAAAGAATAAATCTATAGAAATGTCTTATTGATTCTTCATCTGTGTACTTATGATGTGAAGTTTGTAAGTTACAAATTATTGTCAAAGAAGTCATCTCAATAATCTTATGCTTTGACCTTGACAAAGTGTCCTAAACAACAAAGTGTATTCCTACAACCATTCTATATGTAATTAGTATGATGAATATGGTATGATAAAGATATTCAAGATATTATTAAACCACAGATTATGGGACACTTGCATCTTTATTGGGGGTCTTATTGAGACCAATTTTAAATTCAAAATTAAACATGATACATACACAAACAAAATATATTTACAATTCCAGGAAAGTTAAATAATAACATTAAATCCAGCATCTGGATATCTGTGTAATTTCTAGGGGGTTGTAAAAATTAGATGAAAAATAAAAGGTTTAAATGTATAATTCCCATACATAACAACAGTCTTCAATATGAATTGGTAAAAATAAAAGTCACATTCAGATACTTTGAGGTCCGTGAGAATTAGTTTTTAAAGAGCTCATGCTATCAGAAAATCATATTTTCAATACTTGATTTGACTAGATCTCAGTTTGATAAATGATTACACTTTATCCATAGTCAGTGTCTGACAGTGAAAGATACAATCCTGGGCCCTTTCTTTGTCATCCTGTAAACCACAGTCTATGATCGTACTGGTTAAATTGGTTGGAAATCATATTTATCTCTGTTCTTCTTAAATCCTCCATCTTCTTAAGTTTGGTTTTCTTGTTTCAGTGTTCCAAGAGAGGATATTCTGTTAGTCTTTGCATAATCTGATAGTCTTTCACCATTCTAAGAGTAGACATAGATCATTTCCATAAGCCCTCACTAGAGAATCCTGAAAAATAAAAAAAAAATAATGTCTTAGTTGAAAAAAAAAATTGTAATGTAATATAAGCTTGATGGAATTCTAAATATAGACGAAAAGGGTATAAATACAAGTTGTAACATAAGATTTTGACTTTTCATATTAACCATGGGTAACACCTCTAGTAAAGAAAAGAGTAAAGGAATGAGTAAAATTCAGTTTGGAGAGAGAATTCTTTCAGAGAAAGATGTAGACAGAGGTATACCAGTTAAAATAAAAAAAGATGGCACTATTGAGATCATTTCTCAAGAAGAATATAACCAATTATGTCCAGAAAAGGGTGATCCTAATGTTGTCAGAGATTACATAGAAAGACCCTTGATTGCAGAAGAAGCCAATGAAGAATATAACCATTTATTACCAAAAGAGGGTAAGAATTACTTGGATTACCCTGAAAGACCTTTGACTAGAGAAGAAGTCAAGTTTATAGATGATAAGAGAAAACAGTTGTCAGAAAAAAAAAGATTGTTAAAGACACATGATTTTTAGCCCACAAAACCATTGGAGATACAAGGATTACAAGATACAAGGATTAATGGAGGAAGTCCAAACTGAACTCTTGGAAGACATTAAGGCTCATTATGAGAGTAACTTTCCAGTGTTTGTTTATTACAAAATTATGTATTCTGATAAAAAAAAAAAAAAAAAAAGTTTTCACTTTCATTTGTTGTGCCTTTGACCATTTAAATTGACCTTATGGTCAAGATTGTGATATATACACTCTGATAATCATCTATGATGTCTCTATGATGTTTACCTCAAAAGATTGAATCAGGGTATTTGTGTTCAAAGAGCTGAAGAAACTATACAGACAGATCTAAGATGTTGGAAGCATACATATTAATGAGGTTAAAGGAGATATAACACTAGATTATTAAAAAGAAAGAACACAAACTCATAGAAATGATATTGAAAGTACCTTTTATGAATAAAGTGTCATGCTCCAAGGTATTATTTTTATAAACAGGAGAAGGTTTACAGCAGTCCCATACACTCATAAGAAGATCTTGGGTAGTAGAAACACCAGGAAATTTTATTTCCACACAATCAGATCATCTTACATCAGTTATAAGGTTACAATCTTTATACATAGTTAAGAGGTTCATTAAGATTTCTTTTCTGGTCATCCTAATGAGCCACATTATAGTATTCTTTCTCTTTGATAGAATGTTAATATTAAATGGAAAATTCAGAATTCATCAGCAATTGAAGTCAAAACTTCCTATCTTTACCAATTATGCTATTAAGGAAGCTGGGGTTAACAAATTAGCCATATTTAACTTATTCTATAAATATGTTATCTTCAGCTGTTAACTATCATTTGGCAAAGAAAAATTTCATACATTTTAGTTTTAAAAATTTGATCATGAATTTTTATGCCTTTTCTTCTTCTTCTAAAGGATATCAATAGAGTTTAAACATGACCATGACCACCAAGCCCTCTTTATTTTAAAAAAATCATATATCATTTACTTATCAATTCAAAAATATAAAAATGCATATGTAAATAAATAAATAAATAAATAAAAATTACAATTGTATCTCATTGAAACTTTACCTTCAAGTTTGTGTGTTTCTATGTTGATTGACTAACTGTGTATTTCCAAAGGAAGACCAGCAGCCAGGCTTCACTTCATAGAGAATGGATTATAGATGGTTAAGAACAAACCAATTCTTCCATGTTGAGGACTGTAGAAATAAAACCATTTTGTTAATATGACAGAGTACTGCATGAAACAATGCATGTTTAAATACAACATGTACAATGCCAAAAAAGATCATGAAAATATTTGTTTTTAATCTCAAAAAATTGTTTTTAACATTAACTCCAGATGAGAAAAGTTCATCATGTTATCTATAGATAATAAACAAGCACAACTACTGTATTAATATCATAAATAAAATGATTATCAGATTAATTATTTAGACACTAAAAAACTTACTATCTTTATGATATTGATTTCCATTATCAGATGTTTTTTATCCATTTTTTTTTTATCCATTTTAAAATATAAACATTTAAATAAAACAGAATTAAATAAATGAAAATGATATCTCATTGAAACTTTACCTTCAAGTTTGATTGTTTCTATGTTGGTTGACTAACTATGTATTTCCAAAGGAATTTGGGCAGACAGGCTGAACTTCATAGAGAATGGATTATAGATGGTTGGGAATAAAACATATCTTCCAGGTTGAGGACTGTAGAAAATATAATCATTTTGTTAATATGACAAGGAACTGCATGAAACATTGCATGTTTAAATACAGTGCCAAAAAGTTCATGAAAATAGTTCATCATGTTATCTTTAGATAACAAAAGAAGCACAGTTACTGTATTAATATCACAAATACAAAATGATTATCAGTGTAATTTTTAGACACTAACAGACTTTCTCTTAACAGCATATTCAATTTTGTTTAATACCTGTCAGTACAGCATACAAAAAGATATTAGCATATACAACATGTAGTCCTACATTTTTTGAAAAGCTCATTACCAAGAAACAAAAGTGAAAATGAAAATATATGTATGCCATATATACCACATATTTAGAATCAAAACAAGGATAAACCTTTTGTAGATTCTTACTTTTTCTTTTATTACATTCCTTATAGATCACAATTTAGTAAGTCTGAATTCCATGGGTAACAGACATAATGAATTATGACATTATATCATAATTTATGCAAAAGGACTTATTAACAATATGAAGTTTCCTTAGTATATTTTAGACAAAATAAGACTGTGCTTATATGAATGTTAGAGATATTAGATCACATAAGAATTACACAGTAATTAAATTAAACCATATAATCATGGTTAAATGCAAAGATGACCTTCATAGGAAATGTAAACAAAACAAAGACAAACTTACCAGAATTATCCAATTATATGCCCAATTAAATAATCCAGTGAAATAACATCTCAGCTGATCCTGAAAAAAAAGCATACAATATTCAGTGATACACAAATTAACCTCATTTTACAAAGGAAGTAAAGCAACAATTGACAGACAAACAGGACAGAAATGTAAAAGATACCATATGTATTTTACCAAAATTTAGTAAACATTTTTTCTGATTTAAATTCAATCACAGAATGACCCATCATAGTAATATTAAATACACTCTGGGTTACATGCAAATTATACCTTACATGAACTGAGAATAAATACCCCATTTACATTCATATAAACTGAATTTTACATAACTAATTACTCTTTTAACTGATGTCACCATTAGTATGTCAGAATATTCAGGGTGTACAAATCATGTATATTCACTTTTAAAGTACTCAATATATATTTTACATGTTGATGTTTGAAATCACTGACTAAATAAAATACATACATGTATATACATGAAGGTTTTAAAAAAAAAGGGGGGGCACACATGTTTATAGATTTACAGAGATGCTCAGACTGAGTTTTTCCCACTTTCATTGGGCCACTGTTGCACCAGAATGTAAAAATATGAGTGACAAATAAGGCAAAAGATTCTGTATATTTCATTAAAAAAGATTTGAGACAAAAGATTCATTGGCATAATATGATCTGATTGATTATCTCCATATCCTTCTTTTGGTCACTGTGATTAAAGATTCATAGAAATATTAGAAATGACAACTGAGAATATCACTTTAGTTGTTTTAAAAGCATGTATCAGTATTTTATAAGATATGCTAGGAGTCTCCTCATAAGAATATTTAGAATACTGATCCAATAAAAGGAATGTGAGACAATATGATCATAACTCATGCAAAAAAGATTTATCAACATTTTGAGGATCTTTTAGTGTCCTAGTGTATTTCAGGGTAAACAATGGCAGTGTTTATATGAATGTTCTAAACATAAGGTATATAACACAGTAATAATGAATAAATACAAAGATGACCTTCATAGAAAATGTATAAAGAAAAGTTTGTTAAAACTTACCATGTAACCAGGTAACTCAGTAGAGTAATATTCATTAAATAATCCAGTGAAATAACATCTAGGCTGATCCAGGATTCAGCTGTTCAGAACTTTCTTGGAAGAAAAACGGTAGAAAATCAGTTTTGGTACTGAAATCCATAGGACCATACTGTTATTACATGAAGTCTCAAGCGCTGTGAAAGTCTGTGTTATTGTGTCAAAATAAGCAGCCATCGCGGCTTGTGAAGGACTAACATGACGTCGCTGCCAAGTTTATGACGTCACAATGCATAGGTAAGCTCGCTGACTAGATAGTTTACAGAAAGATAAGTCCAACCTATTTTTGCACTTTTTTGCAAGGTCTTGTGTGCAACAGGTAGGAAATCCAAAAAAGATGATGCAACAGGTATAAAAAGATGATGCAACAGGTATAAAAAAGATGATGCAATAGATCTAAAAGATGATGCAATAGATATATAAAGATGATGCAATAGATATATAAAGATGATGCAATAGATCTAAAAGATGATGCAACATATGTACTGAATTGACCCGGCTATCCTTAGAACCCCCTAATCTGCACTCCCTTGACCCACCTATCCCCCCCCCAGGAGCTGCACTCTCTTGACCCACCTATCCCCCCAAAAAGTGCACTCTGTTGACCCACCTATCCCCTCAGCCCCAAAAGTGCACTCAGTTGACCCACATGTTTCAAAATTCTGGAATTTTTATCGTAAATTTTATTTCATCATAAATGGTTGATTAAAATCAAAAAGCAGATTTTAAAGCATTAATTTATTTTCAGACTTTATTTTCAGACTATGTATCCCCCACCCCTACCCCAAGTATCCTGACCCAGGGGCCCTGAAATTAACCATTTTGGAAGAAGAATATTTCATCATCATTAATATGTACTTAGAACATTGGCATAATATCCAGGAGCAAAGGAAAAGGTTTTCGAAGAATTCATGTATGTTCACGATATAATCATTAGAGCCTTGCCCTAACACCAAAACCCCTGACCCTGGGGCCTTGAAATTCAAAAATCTGGAAGAGTCATCCTTCCTCATCATAATTATGTACATAGTTCATTGGTTTAAAAATCAGTAGCAGAGAAGAATTCATTTTTACAATATAATCAATAGAGTCCCGCCCTAACACCAGAACCCCTGACCCCGGGGCCATGCAATTCACAATTTTTGAAGAGGCATTCTTATTGAACATAACTATGTACTTCGTTAGTTTGTTTAATACCCAGGAGCAGAGAAGAAGATTTTCAAAAAATAACGCATTTTCACTATATAATTTATAAAGCCCCGCCCTATCACCTAAGAACCTCTGACCCTGGGGTCATGAAATTCACAATTTTGGAAGAGGCAGTCTTATTCAACACAACCATGTACTTACTTAGTTTATTTAATGCCCAGGAGCAGAGAAGAAAATTTTCAAAGAAATAATGCATTTTTACTATATAATCTATTTAGCCCGCCCTAGCACCAGAACCCCTAACCCCAGGGCCATGAATTTCACAAGTTTTGTAGAGGACTCAATGCTAATTACAATCATGCAAACAGTTTGACTGCTTGATGTCCAGGAGTAAAGAAGAAGATTTTTAAAGATTGCATTAATTTTAGTGGTTTTGGCCCAACCCCTCAGGTCCCAGGGGGGCAGGGACCCTGAAATTCATAATTTTGTTTCCCTTTACCCATAGATGCTTTATGCCAAATTTGGTTGAAATTGGTTATGTGGTTGCAGAGAAGCTGAAAATGTTCAAATGTTAACGCATGACGACGGACGAAAACGGATAGCAATAGGTCACCTGAGTTTACTCTGGTGACATAAAAAAACGAGTCGAGTGGGCCAGGGGGAAAGGGGTATTGGAAAGTTGATGGTGACTGGAATCGTGTTATTTTTTCTGACGAATGTAAAGTGATCATTGCAGAAAATAATCGCGTATTTGTGTGGCGGAGACCCGGAGAGGGGTGGATGCCGCATTGCATTAGTCCCGGTCGTGGAAAATTCAGGGAAATAATTGATAATGAACTGTGTCCAGTTGTTGCCCAGCATTTTCCACAGAATGACTATATTTTTAAGACGACAATGCGCCAGTGCATTGCGCGAGGATTGTGGTAAATTAAAAAACTGAAAATAATATTCGAGGAACGTTGTTGCCTGCCCAGTCTCTGGATGCTAACATATTTGAAAACTGTTGGTTTTTGTTGAAAAATCAGCTTAGGAAATGTGCAAACAGAATTATCAACGCAGCAGATCTAGAACAAGAAATTTGAAGAATATGGAAAACCATCCCATCTAGAACAAGAAATTTGAAGAATATGGACCACCATCCCCATTCATTATATACGGAACCTTTACAGATCACTTCCACGAATGATCAAGATTATTAGATCAAAAGGGTATGCCACAAAATATTAGGTAAGTTTCATTTAAACCAATCTTATTTATAATGCGGAAATCGTTTTTTTTTTATTTACCGGATCAGTATGTTGCTAATAACGCGACGACACCATTTTGTTTATAATACATATGGAGAAATGGTGCACAATTTATTCATCAGATTGCTACCACGTGATTATTTCTCATTAATATTCATAAGATACCTTATAAACTTGAAATATTCTTTTTCTATATATCTGCATGTTAAAACTTGCAAGCCTCTATAGTTTTGTATTTTGTTCAAGCCTCCCAGCTCCGTCATAGTTACAGAGCTAGAATTTTGTGTGATTAACAGCTGACGACTCAGAATATCGTTTTCCCTACATTATTAAGGTCATCATAATGTAAGAAATTGCAGTTTTCAAATTAAAAAGGCGGTCGTAACTCCTCATGGAATGTGAAATCATATGTATTTTATAAAAATAGGCTCTCTTCTGTACCTATAAATCGGCGGAAGAACTCGGTCAACTAGCAATGAACACTTACATTTCATCATCAAAAATGATAAAACACCAATTCTGTACTCCTTTCTTCTTCAAAACAATAAACTCTCGCTTCGAATTTTTAAATCAAAAAGGCGGTTACAACTTTCACTTTGATATTTACAATCTTGTCATTTCCGGTAGAAAATGTAAGGGAGAATCAAACCCTCGGCGGAAGAACTTTATCAGAAATAGGTAGGTTATGAAAAATTGCGATTTTTTTGCATTTTCTCTACATAAGACTTTTTGGAATCGGCCGCCATTATCGTTCCAAAATGGCTGATATGCAAATGAGTAGAATGAACACTATTTCTCCATATGATTAAGATCAGCCGCTGTATATTGAAATTGAAGCAAAACTGTTGGAGGAGTAACGTTTTAAAATAATTTCATGGAAATTTCCAATTTTTAAAAACCATGGTAACACCGTTTACCAAAATCAAACATCGATGCACTTATAACTATGTATCTTAGTGTAGTCTACTTGTGTGCCAAGTTTATTGAAATCGGACCAAAACTGTAGAAGGAGTAGCGTTTTAAAGACATTACTACTTTAAGTAAGCACGGCAACCAAATCGAAACTAAAAACCGCTGTACTAAATTATCAGACCAAAACTTAGCTGCAGAACTAATTTAAAAGCTCTTTGGTTGAGAAAAGTCGGAGCTACAGTTCTGAAGCTAACCAAAACTGTAGGTGGAGTAGCGTTTTTAAAGGAGTCTCTAAGAAATTTTCTTCTTTTAGTAGGCATGGGAAAATCGCCCAATGAAATGAAAAACCGATTTACTAATTTATGTATCTTAGTTTAATCTCCTTGTTCCACTGTGCAAGTTATATTGAAATCAGACCAAAACTGTAGAAGTAGCATTTTGAAAAATTGTTTACAGACAGACGGACGGGCACCTTACTATCGCATAAGATCATCTGGTTTCTGATCCGTAGTGCTAAAAATGAAGATAATTCTTTTTTTCAGTTCCACTTAAACCTATTGAATGGCACAGTGGTTAGAGCGTCTGCTCTAGAGTCGTGAAGTAAGGAGTCGGAATCACACTTAGGGAGTGGAGACCGGTCCTTCGGATGAGACCGTATAAACCGAGGTCCCGTGTCGGAAGTAGGTGCTTGCTCTAAAATATCCCTCACTACTCAATAGCCCCGAGTGTATGATTGGTTATATATTGTTTAACGTCCCGCTGAATTTTTCACTCATATGGAGTCACCGCCACTTGCCGGTCGAGAGCTGCAAATTTTGACCTATATTCGTCACTCAGGGCCATTGAGCAGGGAGGGATCTTTTTCTTGCCAGCACCTACTGCGACAAGGGACCTCGGTTTATACGGTCTCATCCGAAGGACCGGTCTCCACTTCCCACCGTGGGGTTCGAACTCGCAACGTAAGGATCAACGCCTTACTTTGCGACTCTAGAACAGACGCTCTAGTCACTGCGCCACGCGGGCGACAAGTGCCGAGTATAGGAAAAACATTTGTAGCTCTCCACCGGCAAGTGGTGGCGTGAAATGAAACTTATGGAAATGAAAGAAAAGGTGAGCAAGCTCACATACCCCCACGCTGCCCCAAAACTCAAAGTGCTGAAATTGCCGGCAAAAATATAAAAGGAATCCAAATTTCCTGGTTATATGCACTGCAGCACATCTACACATTGTGTCCTAAATATCTGCAAAGTTTGACGAAATTCTGTTCAGCGGTTTATGAGGAGTTTCGCTGACAAACTGTTCATCTCTTATTCAACACTGTCGGGTATCCGCGCCGGTTGTGACATGTTTGGATGCGGTGAAAATGGCGTAAAATGTACAAGCGGTGAATACTGTGCACCTTTTCCAGGTCTATATTTTGGTAAATATTAATTTTTTTCTCAATTTTTTATTGAAATTTTATAGGTATTTGGTTAATCAAAATGATGTGTTTCTATTCTGTTTATAGAGTTCATTTAAATAACTCGTCGATGCAATTTTTTTTATCGATGCACATGACATTCTTACCCCTTTAGCAAGTTTTAATTCATGATTGTTAAAATAATATCAAATATATTTAAAATCTGAAGCAGCCAAAAGAAAGAAAAATCATTTTACAAATACGATATTGAAAGTGTAATTTGTGTCCCGTACAAGAAATGTATTTAAAAAACGTTTTATTTTATGTACCCGTAACAAATATAGTACGGTTTGGATGATGGGAGTGTTCTGGTTTGGATGCAAATTCAATATCTATATGTTACGGTTTGGAGAGTCTATAGTTTCAAATTTCTGAATCCTGTAGAGCTATGCGAACCAGTTTGCTTGTTTAATACGCCCTTACACGGAGGAAATGGCGTTTATGATAACATATATATTAGTATCAATTCATATAACTTTTTCATAGGCACATAGATGAAATTTGAAAAGAGCCACCTTTCCCTTTTTCAAACATTGTTTTTACTGTAACAGTTGTCTTGATTTCATATAAAAATGTTGAATCCCTTTTCCACCATATAATTTAAAGGAACGTTTTCGATCATATCCCCTTTCTTCTTTAAAAATGATACTACGTGCCTGATAGCATAAAATAAATGTAAGATATGTTAAGTATATCCCGTCAACAGTGAGTTACCAAAGAGTTACTCTAAATCCCCCCCCCCACCTTTCCTTCTCAAAACGGCATAATATACATGAACAATGTATACAGATTCAATGTAGTCTCGACTGTCTTAAACTGGATTAGAAACTGCAGCGTTATGATTATATATATTTCAGTGTTTGACACTAAAATATGAAACCATCATGCTATCTGCAGCTAAAACTGGATGAACCTTGTCATTCTTGTCTTGCTGTCCAAAAAGAAAAAAAATTCTCCAGTACTACGTGTACGAATTCCTTAGTTTTTGTGCAGTAAACTGCATACGTTTTCTCTACTATACAAACTGTTCGTTATGCAGATTATCCCACGTTTCCAACATTCGTTGGTGCTCTTGCATTGAACGCAAGGCGCACTGGTTAGAGCGTATGCTCTAGAGTTAGGAAGGAAGGAGTTGATCCTTACGTCGCGGGTTCGAATCCAACTGTGGGAGAGAACGGTCCTTCGGATGAGACCGTATAAACCGAGTTCCCGTGTCACAGTAGGTGCTAGCACGAAAAAGATCCCTCACTGCTCAATGACCCTTAATGGTGAGTAAAGGACATAGATGGTGCTCACAGCTGTATTGAGCGACTGATCGTGTAATGCCGGACCCCAATTTGTAGTGATTTTAATTTTGTAATAAGCTTGCCACATACGAATATAAAATAATTATATTCTAAGTATGAGAATAATAAGAAAAGAACTCTATATTACATAGGCATTGAACCCGAGCGGGGGGGGGGGGGGTTGCTATCATTAAACAAGCATGCATTGAACATTGGGGCGTTGTTTACATCCCCCTACCCACTTTCAACAGCCAAATAATCAAAGAAGGGTAAGCAGTATATAACGTTTGAAAAAAAATGATAGAGAAAGAAATTCAATTATACAACCCCCCCCCCCCCCCCCCCCCCCCCCACACACACACACACACACGAAATAGGATTTTCAGGTTTGGAAAATTTCAATTCGACCTTCTTTTTTGCGTGTCATTTTTTTCATGTTCGAATTTTTTGGTCTTTCAATTAGCACCCCCCCCCCTATTTTGCTTCTGACGTCAATATGTCAGGATTGGTACTCGTTATAAACTTTTATTTTGCATTGTATTATATATAATTATGATATTGATTAATTTTATTATAAATAATTATTTCATGAATCAATATATTCAGAGAATAGTATATATTCGTTGTATGTATAAACCGAATGTCTGATTACGTAATAAGAGAATGAAATGACAAAAAAACAGGAAACAGTATATTGACTAAGGGCTTAAAAAAGGGGGGGTCGGCTCCTTACACCATTTCCCCCAAATATAAATCATAATTATCCTCTTACTGTGGAACTAGTTCATTGAAAGGCCTGTAACCCTACTCTCTTTTTTGCGGGGTTGCAGTACAGTCAAATCATCCTTTCGTAGTATTTGTTTGTGACCCCCCCCCCTTTTTTTTTTTTTTTTTTTTTTTTTTTTTTTTTTTACGAAATATGATTTATTAAGTTTTGATATGTTACCATTTATTTGTTCGTTAAAGATGTTTCCAGGTAAGTTTTCAAACAATTTATCTGGAAACCCCACCCCCTCCTTTAAAAGTGTTAAACTGACATATACCACAATATTAAATATAATTTTATATCAACGAATCTCATCCAAACCGTATCACAACTTCATCCAAACCGTACACAGTTTTGTAAACACTGTCATCCAAACATGTTACGTTGTTCTATAGGATGTCACCATCGGAACAGTTTCTTTGCATTAAATTCATGGATTTATGGCAGAACTACAAGATAAATAATTGCTTTTAAACACAGGCTGTCTGTTAGTTGTAAAATTACACACTACAGATTCCATTTAATAAGACTAAAACCTTTCGATAAATCGAAGCGGTTGATTGCCTCCGCCATTTTCACTGCATCCAAACATGTCACAACCGGCGCGGATACCCGACAGTGTTCAAGGTATGGCCAAAAATCTTAAGTTGAAAAATGCGGAAATTCCCGGAAATAATAAAGGAATCGGAATTTTCTGGTAATCTGCACATCTACACATTGTGTCCTAGAAAACTGGAAAGTTTGACGAAGTTCTGTGCGGCCGTTTATGAGGAGTTGCGCTGACAAACTGTTCATCTCTTATTCAAGGTATGGCCAAAAATCTAAGTTGAAAAGTACGGAAATTCCCGGAAAAAATAAAGGAATTGGAATTTCCTGGTAATATGCACAACTACACATTGTGTCCTAAATACACTACTGGCTTTTAAAACCCCTGTCCGTATGAAAATCCCTTTCTCTGTATCCTACTGCATTTTCACAGTAATCTACTGTATATCTACATACCTCGAATAACAGATGAACAGTTTGTCAGTGCAACTCCTCATAAACCGCTGCACAGAATTTCGTAAACTTTGCAGTTATATAACTGCAAAGTTTGACGAAATTCTGTGCAGCGGTTTATGAGGAGTTGCACTGACAAACTGTTCATCTGTTATTCAAGGTATGGCCAAAAATCTAAGTTGAAAAATGCGGAAATTCCCGGAAAAAATAAAGGAATCGGAATTTCCTAGTACATGTACACAGTGTGTCCTAAATAACTGCTAAGTTTGACGAAATTGTATGTAGCAGTTCATGAGGAGTTGTGCTGACAAAAAAAAACAGGACTGACTGACGGACGGGTCAAACACATTATACTTCACGCAAATTGTTGCGAACAGTATTCAAGATCAAACATCCATAAAACTATACAAAATAGGAGCAGAGCTCAAAAACATCAGAGGTGGGATTAGGTGCCATGGAGGAGTGAGCATCCCCTGCTGACCGGTCACCCTCGCCGTGTGCTTCTTGTCATGATCGGGAAATAACGGGAAAATCCGTCGTCAATTCAGTGTATAAATAATGGACTAACAATTAGTATGAAAAACGTCAGTCAGCATTTGACTCAATGATAAATTGTATTTGCTGACAAGGTCATTGTATCGACCAAAAACTTGCGAAATCATGACTTGAAACGAGGTAGCTGATATTCTTGTTTCATCAACTTGTTTGTCAATAATTTACCTCGTGTTAGACATTGTTCATACAGAGAGCATGCTCATGCTCTTGCGTATTGAGTCAACTAAGATATATAAACGCCGTATGCAGGTGATGAAGGTATATTGCTGCATAAGTAAGGAAAGCTGACGATAGAAAAGTTAAGGTCATCACGTTTATCAAAGATCTAGGTTATTAGATTACCATTAACGTCTTTTTCAAGCAAAATTCATTATCCAAGTCTGAAACAGATGTGTCAGACTCTGTGGTATCTTTTATATCAAGCTCACCAGGATATATCGTATCGACATAGGAATGGAAATTACCATTGTTAATTGACAATATGTCGTCGATATATCTAAATGTCGAATTGAAGTACACAGCAAGTGTTTTCTTCTTTTCACACCTTAAGATTTTGCACAAAATCTGTTTAACATGAAAACAAAAATAGGTCTTCTAATAACGGAGATCAATTGGTACCCGTGGAAATTCAAATAGATTGTTGGAAGACCTGTTCTCCAAAAACAACATAGATATTTTCAATCAGAAACTCAAGCATCTTTTTTATGTCAACTTAAGAGTACTTGCGTGTGCAATCAGAATGTGTTTGAACAAAATAATTTTGCAAATGACCAATGACCAAGTAAGTATTAAATTTATGAGTTCCATTGAAAAAGCAGCCGTCAATGTTATCAAACAGCCTGGACTTTAATTTATCGTGGGGAATGGTTGTGTATAAGGTTAAAAAGTCGTAAGTTTTTAAGGTGTTGATTTTGGTAAAATCTTGTGATTTCAAATTGTCCTAAAGTTCTTTGGAATTTTTGAGTATCCACATCTATTGTTGCACAGTGCTCTTGAAGTTTTTCCTTAACTACTGTCAATATCTTAGTGAGGAGTAAAGAAAGAGATTTGGTTGAACATTTTCTGGAACCCGCAATGTATCTTTGTAAGGATTCTTTTGAAGTTTTGGAATCCAGTATGTATGTGGTAGTTCAAATTCATTTTGGTTGTTCGGGATATTAAAAATATTTAAAACTGACATATGCTTTTGAAGAATTTCTTCCTTAGAAAGGGAACTATGAGTATAAGTTGGATTACCACTTGTAGAATTAAATCCAAGTTCTTCTAAAATACAATTTATATAATAAGCCTTACAAACGAAGACAATATTGTTACCTGCTTTGTTAGCAGGAACCAGTACCTACTGATCATGTAATCTATCTAATTCTTTTTTCTCTTCTGGATTATTGAATACAGAAGGATAGATGGTTTTCGCATTGCCCCTCAATCTTTTAATATCTGATTGTAACATGAATCTCATATATTTAATCCATTCTGACAAAGTGTCAACGTCTTCTTTTTTCATATCTGGCCCATCGTATAGCGTAATCTTCAACAGAATCCATAATATTTATAAAAAAAATTCCATAGGAAAAAATCGTGAAAACCCTACTGACAAACTACATTACAAGAGAGAAAGGTATCATGTTTACGTTGTACCCACACTGGGCGTTCTAGGTTAAAAAATGTGTATTGATTTTATTTTGATCTAAAATGTCATTCCAGTCAAAGCGTAGGAAAATCCTTAGTAGACGCAACCGAAGTGCATAGAGAATAAATTACCTATTACTGATTACACCCGAGAGAGATTATAACGTCAGGCTGAAACCCTCTCCGACGTTATCGTAATGTTTGATGAAGTAACGGAGTCAGCCAGGGATTGCTAATTGCATTCTTGGTGTGTGAGTGGGTTTATGGGGGGCGATTATTTTGGGGTTTCCCCTTTTTTTCCCCATGGTGCACATGATGGATTCGTTTAATAAATATAATTTGTGAAAAATAAAGTTTCCAACAAGACCGGTGTTGAATGATCGGGAAGTGGTGGTGGTTGTCCTGTCCACAAGTACCTGTGGTTGTAGTTCAAAATTTATGCCTTTCTTCCGTTTAAGAATCTGTGAACTTAGTTTTAAATTGAATTAACATGACAAAGTTTATAATCATCATAAAGTTCACTTAACTGCATAACTAAACCTTGTTCTGAAGTAGATACATGTATAAATGAAAAGATATTTCAAAAATGTGTTTGATGAATAACGTTAAAAGTGGGTAAAAAATTAGTTTTAAATTCTTTGAAAACTAGTTATTTTTTATACAACACAAGTTAAATTCTACCAACTTCAATTAAATAGATTAAAATATCAGTTCCGATGCCGGGAATCGAACCCGGGCCGTCTGGGTGAAAACCAGAAATCCTAACCACTAGACCACATCGGATCTTATCTCAACAAGTTTATATTTACGTAAAACAGTTGAACATATTTTGTCTACATATACACGTTTCGATTGACCTGGAAGCTGCAAGGTTTTAGAAACAGTTTAAATTATTCGAACAAAGCTCAAATATATTTTTAACTGAAATAATCTATTTACGTCATACACACATGTATCAACATTTAATATAATTAATTAAAAACTTAAGAAGTCTTGCCTTTCAGGCCATTTCCGTATGTCAATTTAAATTTATTCTGTGAATTATTTATGGGGAAAATTTAAATACTTTACTGGGTTTACAGAAAGAACTAAACCTCCAAGAAACGACATAATTTTTATTTATTTTGGTATTTTCTTATCCCGTGAACAGGAATTTGAACTGAATTTGAAATTATAATTAACATTAACAAAATTTGACATTTGGGCATTGATGTTGCAAATCTCCGACGAAAACAAACAAATTTCCCACCTTTCTACCGAATGGACTTTTGAGCTTGTATACTGTTCGTTATCTCCATATATTTTGTAGTTAAAATGTTTTAATTCTGATAATGCTTAGTAATGATGAGCAAGTGAACTTCTTGCAAATATTTAAAACTTAAGGTTTTATTGCTAAGCTCTAAAGGAAATATAGTGAAAATATGTCGATTCTTTAGTTCGGTTTTTCAGTTCTTTGATCAGTGCTTAAAACGTTTTAGATCTAAAAACTGCGAACTATTAAGAGCTATTTGAATGGAAAACCGTATTATTGGAGATAAAAGTATTACATCGTGTTGGCATGAGATTTCAATGTATTAGTTTGAACAAACGGTTGTGAAAATAATTCAACAACTTGTGATTGTGATGACCAGTCTACAATTATTGTACAATTATTGTCTTGAAACATCCAAGAGTTGTGTTTGGCAACAACTAGCCGCAAATTATTGTCCAGAAGTGTAATGTACTGATCTGCCCCAAAAACGAAACAGATAGGCGGGCTCCACCTTTAAGGACTGAACGTAATCTAAGGTACTTCGGTTTCTAATTTTCATCCACCTTCTCCAGACATAAGCTAAACGGTCTGTCCCTAACATGACTTGGTTTTCATCAGAAAATATAACTGTTTCCAATTTTGATCCATGGACCAGTGTCTATGATCACGACACGATTCAACACACTACCTTACTCTGATCATCACTTTTGAGACGGTAAGCGTCTTGGCAACTTGACCAACTTTTACCAAACAATAAACAACTAATCTTGGCCATGACTTTTGATTGATTGATTGATTGTATACTGTTTAACGTCCCTCTCCAGAATATTTCACCGATATGGAGACGTCACCATTGCTGGCGAAGAGCTGCAAATTTAGGCCTATGCTCGGCGCTTACGACCTTTGAGCAGGGAGGGATCTTTATCGTGCCACACCTGCTGTGACACGGGGCCTCGGTTTCTACGGTTTCATCCGAAGGACCGCCCCATTTAGTCGCCTTTTACGACAAGCAAGGGGACTGAGGACCTATTCTAACCCGGATCCCCACGGAGCGCCATGACTTTTGAAGAATATGTACAGAGCTGATTTCCTATACCATGTCGTCTTGTATATTTCACCATTTTTCTCATATCAAAATTATTCTTTTGCATGCAGGAAATAAACAGTGGTTAAAATTTGTATGTACATAAAATTTTACTTGAATTCCAGGGTATACAGCGCTGTATGTTGACAATATGTAAACAACTTCCAGTCAGTTTTGTGAATTGATTTTTAGCTCTACTGGTCAGAGAGCAGAAGAGCTTATGCGATAGTAATCTGTCTGTCTGTCTGTAAACAATTTTTCAAAAATGCCACTCCTCCTACAATTTTGGTCTGATTTCAATATAACTTGGCACACAAGTAGACTACACTAAGATACATAATTCTGTATATCGGTTTTTGATTTGGATGAACGGTGTTCTCGTGGTTACTACAAACAGAAATTTCTTTGAAATTCTTTCAAAATGCTACGTCTCCTAGTTTTGGTCTGATTTCTATATAACTTCAGTTTTTGATTTGGATGAATGGTGTTGCCGTGATTACAAAATACAGTGATTAGAAATTTCTGTGAAATTCTTTCAAAATGCTACTCCTCCTACAATTTTGGTCTGATTTCAATGTAACTTGGCACACAAGTAGACTACACTAAGGTTCGTAATTCTGTGTATCGGATTTTGATTTGGATGAACGGTGTTGTCGTTGTTACTAAAAATAGAAATTTCTGTGAAATTCGTTCAAAATGCTACTCCTCCTACAGTTTTGGTCTGATTTCAATATAATTTGGCACACAAGTAGACTGCACTATGGTACATAATTCTGTGTATCGGTTTTTTGATTTGGATGAATGGTGTTGCCGTTGTTACTAAAAATAGAAATTTCTTTGAAATTCTTTCAAAATGCTACGTCTTCTACAGTTCTACAGTCTGATTTCAATATAACTTGTCATATGAGAATTATGGATGATTCGGGACCGCGATGTTTCGGGACCTGACAACACATTTCGGGACTTGGGTTAACACGTTTCTGGACTTCTATATATTTTGTTAAGGATGTTTACTTGTGTGTTTATGTTTATACATGTATAATTTCGCAGTTTGATACACAATTTATAATTTAAGAAGCACAGATTGGAGGTTTTGTTAGTTTTAAAGTTTGCATGCGGCAAGGAGCACGCCTGCCGAGAAGATCAAACGCCCGCGGTGTTGTCTCTTTTAATTTCTTATAATTATTACAGTATTTGATATACATGATATATTACCTTTATAAAGTATTTAGTTAACATTTGACCAAAACTTAATTCAAAAATTATTTTTCAGAATTATGTATTTGATTAATTTATAGTGTTTGATACGAGAGTTTGTAGATTTAAAGCCGGGAGACAATCGTTACTGCTGTGTGAAGACCACGGACGTGTTTTTCTTTCTAAGACTTTCTTTCTCTCTTTTTTAATAATAATTTTAGATGTTTGATTTCATAATTTTTGTTTACATGATTTACAAAGGCTCAAGCTAGCACATGTGCAGTAAAAACTTTACGTTTTACGTATTATTTGAAGCGATATCAAATGAAATCATGTTGTTTATACCATTTAATGTTTTTTTTAAAGTATGGTATTTTTTTAAATATATGGAAAATGTTCTCGCAACATTTGTAAAATATGTTTATTTACAATGTTTTGGAAACTTTAAAAATGTTTTTGTAACATTTCCAGAGAAGAATCTTACAATACTATGCTAAAACTTTATGAAAAAAAAATATTTGAAACCGTTTGGGGAAAATAGACAAAATCAAGATAAAAACATTTTGAAAACCTTTATATTTTTTGAACTTTTTGATGATGGGAAAATTATTATTATTATTATTATTATATAAATATTGTTTGATTTTGAATTATCTCATTTACCAATAAACAAACGATATTACTTGGTATTACATGTATTATTTTATTCACTGTATACATAAATTCCCGTTAGCTGGTAAATTCAATCTAAAAATTATTATCATTTCAATTTTTATATCAACCCAGTGATAATGTTCACAAATACTAAAATTCCCATTTCGCCTTAGTACTTTTTAACTTTTTCTTACGCGAAATGGGAACAAAATCACAAACAAAATATATATCATCAACCTGAGAAGATTAAATTTTGGACCCCATCATCACACACACAAGAAAAAATAACTAATTAAAAAAAATTGATAAGAAATAAAAACGAATATTGTAAAGATTTATTCTTATTCGTCTGTTATGAAAAAAAACCCACCAAAGTATATCTTTATGATAATTTTTATTATATATATACATAAAATTAAATATTACGTACCATGTGTACTTAGAATAATATGGTTTATCATCATAATAAAATAATTTGTTGAGATCCCGAAAAAAATAACCGAAGTCCCGAACCGTCTTGTCGCTAGTCCCGAAACGTCGTATTAGTCAGGTTCCGAAACATCGTGCACCCGCAGATGGGACCTATGATATCGCTTTACATTTAAAGGTTTTTCAGGCAGCACTTCTTGACAGTTTTAGATGCTTAAAATCCGTCTACTTTCTTCGTTTACAGCAGTGCAGAGAGAAGGGTTTATTCTGGATTTACGCTAGTCTAAATATAGATTTTTTCATCAGTGCTGTTTCCTGTGACACGATAAAAGGGCAGTGGTTATTCGGGGCGCTTGCGCCCGTTAACCAATGTCAGGGTACCAGTCTACCGCTTCTCCAAGGCAGTGCCAGACTCAGTGACTACAATTAAAAATCGAAGCATTTATCATGTAAGCGTGAATATCATCAAAATTGATTATGTAATAAGCGTCGATACTGTATACATCTGAAAAAATACTAGTATTCTGCTTAGCTTTACCTGGGCCATTTCTTATTCACTTCTGCCCTTCTCGCATAGGCGTTGGAACCGGGGTGGTAGGGGGCCTCACTTTTTTTTTTTCCAAAGATAGACTTTAGTACAGACATTGAACATTGCTGCGTAGGTTTAGCCCCCCTCCCCCCACTTTCCACAGACACGCTGCAGTATAGGTTTAAAATTGGGAAAGTGGTGCTGTTTGGATAAAAAACTGGTACTGAAGTTCGAACCTCCCCCCCCCCCCCCCTCCCTCCACGAAATAGGAGTTTCGTGTTTGGACAATGGAAACATCCTTTTTTTTTTTTTTTTTTTTTTTGTTTGTTTGAATTGAAAATGGCAAAAATTCAACAAACTTTTAAATCTGTGAAGGAATCTTATAGATAAAGACTAAAGTGTAACATAGTTAATCAGTGTTTTAAAATATGTGGTTTAATTATCGTTAATTATTTTTAAATTATTTATTTAGTAAGGAGGTGTCTATTGCTGTGGTTGAGTGTGTATGTGTGTGTGTGTGTGTCACAGTGTGGGAGGGGGGTCGTATACCTGCAAAGCCTGCTTTTCGTCCAGGGGACTTTTAAAATGTAGGACATCCTTTGTGTCAGTATAAATAGGAACAATGGTTTAATAAAAACATGCCTCTTGTAATTGAAAAAATAAGACGAAAAAAAAAAACAGCTCACAGAACGGAAGGAATTCTGCTCCGTGTATGTACGTGTATTTGAACACAATCATCGTGTGATTATTTCGTATTGCGAAACAGTTCCTATGCTATTCTTTATGAAGCTCATACAATTGTATCAGTAAAAACAGTGGATTTAATTTTAAGATAAAAAATGTTTTTCGTTTACAATATTTTTAAATTATATACACCATAGGCAAATGCTTGTACATGCTATAACACAAGATTTAAAAAATCTTTTGAAAAACGACAGGTCTTGATAACTTTCTGTTTGTCCCCCGCTTTCGAGAAAGCAAGGGTACAATGTTTATTCCTCTGTAAATCCGTCTGTCAAAAACTTTAAACTTGGTCATTACTTTTAATGAGAAGATAGGGCTTCTACATTTCACAACTACGTTACGTTACTTGTGTCAAGATCTGCCTACCGGTAATTATACCATTATGATGATTGACCCTGTGACCATGACCTACTCAAAAATTGTAAAATTACTTTAAATTGAGAAAAGGCAGTGCTTTTATATTATATGTGACAAGACCTTCTTAATAGTTTATTGACTTTTTAGTCTGTGACCTTGACCTTAAAGTTTAACCTTGTTTTCAAAAATGTTATCTTTCCTTACAACTTTTGATTGAAAAGAATGGGGCTTCTATTATTTGACATGTGCATGTGACCTGTGACAAGATTTTTCCATGCATTTTATGCCGTTTTTACTTTTAATTTTGATAATTAATTTTGAATGTCATATGATAGGGCGTTCATTTTTGACATTATTTGCCATAAAAAATAATTGATTTTATGTTGTTTAACGTCCCTCTCGAGTATTTTTCACTCCAGATGACGTATTGAGACGCTATCACTTGCAGGTGGAGAGCTGCAAATTTTGTCCAAGACTCGAGCGGTATCTTTTTCATGCCAGCACTTACATGTACTGCGACACGGGACCCCGTTTTATACGGTCTCATCCGAAGGACCGGACTTCACGTCCCACAGTAGGATTCGAACCCACGACGTAAGGATTAACTCCTTACTTTGCGACCATAGAAGAGACTCACTTGCCACTCCAAAAATAATGACTCCGATCCACTACGAAATTTGGGGCCACAATTATTGGAATTTGCTTATTCTTTATAAAGTTTATATATTACAATAACAGTTTTCATTCTCATTCCTATCTAGGTGGTCATTACATGTACACATTTAAAGGACTAAACATTTCAATTTTTTTAAACTTGACAAATCAATTTATTTTACAATAACAGTTTTCTTTCGTAGGTGATCAGGAAGATTCCTAAACATGGATTTAATTTGTATTCATTTTTAATCTGACAAGCAAAAATTATAACCAAAAAAATATAGTTGAGGTTTTATAATCAAATACTAAAATTACACGTGTTAAGAAAAAGAATTTAAAAAAATAGAATTTAGTTTTAATAAATGAAGAAAAAACCTAGAACCCCAGGGATATGGAAAATGCTACTGTGGACTGTATTGTTGCAATATTAATTTTAACTTTTTTTATGAATTGGAGGAAATTTATTTGTTTATCCTCCTTTCTAAATATCTTTTCCGGTTCCATAGAAGTGATTTTGAAATAAACATTTCCCACTTGTTAAACCCTGTCAAATGTATCTGTACGAGTTACTGACTAGCGTTTTACTGGATATTCTCACATGAAGACACAAGTGGTTTCCCTTCACTTGAAAAACAGCTATAGTGCATTCAGGGTTAAGTATACACCTCGAAAGATAAAAAGAAGATCCACTTCTACACTTTAATGTCGGCATTACGAAATTATACGTAGATCAGCCAAAATGTTCACCTACTTCACATTATTTTTACTAATTCTTCAGCATTCTGTGAAATGTATAAAATGTGGTTCAGGTAAGAGCTTTGCTTACATTTTGTAAACAGTTTTCTTCCGTTTACCTTACAATCTTCACCCGTTGCAAATATTTGATAACATGTACTGGTATATCATAATGTTTGCTCTTATCAACACGTGATTGAGTTGTATGGGTGATTTTCTTGTCAAAGATTTCTATCCTTTCGTTAACATTTTTCGTTTTATATGTAGGGTGTAATTTCTTCTAAGTAACAATGTAGTTGTAACACTGTAGTTGTAACACTTTTTTTGAAGATCATGAGTTTCCTTTCCTATGAAGTCCTAGGATAATCTTTTTTTTCTTGTGTGCTATGAATGTAATTATATTTATGTTCTCCAGTGTAATTTAACTAATTTTACAAGTTCACTGAAGCTAGGTTTTTTGTCACACACAAGGTATTTAATAACATTTAAAAAGTGTATTCAAAAACCATATCACAGGTGATCCATGAAATAAAGTCAAATGTCAAACAAAAAGTTTACGTTTGTACACTTTGTCATTTATTATAAAGTATAAATACTAAAGCAGGCAAATACATAAAAGCTTATCACTTTGTAAAGAAAACACTCATAAAAATTGTGTAAATTTGGAAAACATTATTTAATCCTGGACCCCAAAAATGTAACAATATTGTAATAAGAAAATCCAAATGAACAGGGATCGTGATGTAAATTAGCTAATAAATGTATATTTTAAATAGATATCATTCAAAAAAAACTTTCAAACACTTTTTTGAAAAAAATTCGACCTTGTTACCGGCCTACATCAGACGGTAACATAGATATCAATAAAATCACATTAAAACATATAAACATATATGTATTTTTAAACAATTTTTAAAATGCTACTCTTTACAGTTTTGTTTGATTAATTTAGCACAAAAGTAGACTACACTAAGATACATAATTCTGTGTATTGGTTTTTGATTTTGATGAACGGTGTTGCCATGGTTACTAAAAATAGAAATTTCTGTGAAATTCTTTCAAAACGCTACTCCTCCTACAGTTTTGGTCTGATTTCAGTATAACTTGGCACACAAGAAGTACACTTAGATACATAATTCTTTATATCGGTTTTTGATTTCGATGAACGGTGTTGCCGTGGTTACTAAAAATAGAAATTTCTGTGAAATTCTTTCAAAACGCTACTCCTCCTACAGTTTTGGTCTGATTTCAGTATAACTTGGCACACAATTGAAACACGGATACAAATTCTGTATATCGGTTTTTGATTTCGATGAACCAGTTTAAAAAAGAAATTTCTGTGAAATTCTTCAAAACGCTTCATCCTACAGTTTTGAGTACATAAAATCACACAATAGACTACATAAATGCATAATTCTGTGTACAATTTTGATTTTATGTTTGCCGTGTAAAAATAGAAATTTCTGTGAAATTTTTCAAAATGCTTCACTCCTACAGTTTTGGTTTGATTTCACACACTTGGCACACAATTTATGTAGACCATAATTCATCGGTTTTTGATTTTGATGAACGGTGTTGCCAAACTAAAAAAGAAATTTCTGTGAAATTCTGTCAAAATTTATTCCTACAGTTTTGTGATTTCAGTATTACTGGCAAACAAGTAGAATGAAAAGATACATAATTCTGTTTATCGGTTTTTGATTTTGATGAACGGTGTTGCCGTGGTTACTAAAAATGTGAAATTTTGTGAAATTCATTAGTTGATCTCCTACAGTTTTGTGATTTCATATAACTTGGCACACAAGAAAATCCAAATACATAATTTTGTTTATCGGTTTTTGATTTCGATGAACGGTGTTGCCGTGGTAAAAAATAACATATAAAATTGTTTCAAAAAAAGTTTTGGTCTGATTTCAATATAACTTGGCACATAAGTAGAATACACTGATACATAATTCTGTGTATGAATTTTAACAACGGTGTTGCCGTGGTTACTAAAAACCCAGAAATAGTAAAAGTGTTTCAAAATTATATCCTACAGTTTTGTGTATTTTTTTGGCACACAAGTAACTAATGTAAAGAGACTTTTCAACGATCATTATTCTAAAGAGTTTCAAATCCCAGCTGAAAGACTTTTCTCTTCCTTTGCTATAAGTTCATAAGGTTCAGTGTCACACTAACAAGGTATTTAATGACATCGTGTTTGAAAAGGGTCACGTGATTTGTTGGTATAAAAACCTTATCTGCGCTAGACTTTGAATATCAAGTAAGGTACACTCTATATTAAGAATATTTTGTGGAAAAATCGGACGGTACACATATGGAATCTTCTGTAGATAATTCGGAATTGACGTTTATATATATTATTTCTGGATCTTGAGAATATTTGTATTTTGAAAATAAAGAGCTAGCTAGAGCAGCATGTTTACGATACATGTGTTTGCTGATTATTAAGCTCTTAATTAATTTATATTCGGACGAAGTGAGGGAGAATATAATAAATACAAATCAAATTTTGGAAATATCAAACGGAAAATCTACACTTGATGAGCCTGACTATATGATGAAATTTTATCACTCTTCTTAAATAGTTTTTTTTTTCGCTCATTAGCCCACAGGGTGAGCCAGGTGATTTCTGTTTGAAAATGCATTTTCTATTTACAATGAAGCGCATTGAAGGGTAAAATTTTCCGTGGATGTAAATTAGCTAATAAATGTTTATGTTAAATATGACATCATTAGAAAATAAAAAATTTGCTTTCAAACACAGGTTTTTTAAATATAATAGCCAATGAAATTGACGGTTTAAATAAATACCGAGTAAACACGTGTTCGACTGCAACATGTGTTGTGGTAACTTCAACAGACATGATAAGTTCGTTACAATTGCAATTTGTGTTTTACAGAAGCGGAGAGTCTCTAACTCTCTCTCTTCCAATGTTTTTAAATCTCCATTTCAGTGTAACTCATATTGCTTGTCGCCGAAGAATGGGGTGCCCTAAAACATTACGACGAATATTTCTTTCTCGTTTCTAAAAATATAGGCGTGTCATTATGTAGTAATTGACGTTCAAAACATGACTCAGAACATTCCATCCAAAAGGAAAATTTTACCACTTCAATGCGCTTCATTGTACCTCTCTATCAGATTTGCAAAATATCTGACTTACGGGTGCAGGACTTCATTATAACCACTTACCAGAATAGGTTTTATTTGTTGGACTCAAATGCAGTATATTGATGAAAGTAGCAAATTATACATTATTTAAAAAAAGCTTGCATTTATTTTCTTCAGATTTCAAGTTTTCTTTCAGGTCAAATCGACACGTCTAAATGATCTAAGAAAACTCATGCAAGAAAATCACATTAATGCCTATATAGTATGCAATGTGAATGAAAATCTGGTAAGGGAATATTGCTTATTTATACTGCTTAGAATTCCCTTTTTTCCGATCTACAAATGTATGATGTTTTCTTAACTTTACAGAAAAAAATTATTTATAAGCTTTATACCCCGGTATTTCGAAGTTAATTGTTTATACATGTATATTTATTTAATTAAAAAGATATAAGAAATGATCGAAAAATCCATGGTATGCTTAAAATGATATATGTATAATCAACAATACACACCCTTTTCCATATCACACCATGTATTGGCCTGAGACAGCCAAAGAACCGAGGGCCTGAGGCCTGATATTGGTCGAGGGCTGAAACGGGGTGTGATATGAAAAAAGCATGTTTTGTTATGTTTATTACATACTTAGCGATAACATACAGGACACTTCTAATTGAACAAATACGATTAAATAATCATTGACTAATTTGTCATAATATGAACATACATGTATATATAAATTCAAATCAAGAAAAACAAATGCATCACACAATTTTGATAAACAAAGTAAAGATTTGTTTTGCATTTCGAAATACATTGTATTATTAAGATACAGTACATTCATCAAAGATCTGGGATCTCCTGCAAAAAATCTGAAAATGAATTATTAAGACAGAAAATTCACACATATATGTACATGATATTCCGTATCTGAAAAAATCTTATAAAAGTGGCAATATTGCATTGCAGTTGGATAAAAATACGGAAACATAATTACATGTATATATAATTAAGCCATGTATAAAATAAAGAGATTATTTTGCCGTTGTTGCTTATTGATATTTTAATGTTTAAATTGTGAGTTTAAAGAAGTGTTGGTACTGAACATTATTAGTATTAAATCATAACACGTATTCCCAGAAGATTCTTTTTGTACAGAAATATCATATCAATTTCTTGATATACATGTAAGGGAGTCTGTCCTTTTCTCACGGTTCCCTTTGACCATCTGTTAAAAAAAAAACAGCTTTCTCTCTGAAGTGAGGACGTTGCGAGAATGTTAAATTCTTTGTTATTTATCATGTTAATTTTTAAAAGACTCCTGTCTGTAAAATAACGATTGACACTTCCTTGAAATGATTTTAGCATGTCAGGTTCATATATTCGATTCCTCTCCGTCTGTTTTCTTTGTATTCATGAAAAATCTCCCTCAATCTGAATCAGTTTTCTCGTTTTGTTCACAATTGTGAGTTCCTTAACAAAGTCAAAAGTAGACTTACCCACAGTTTTATCTTCATCCCGTGAGTCGATCACTGTGCGCTGGCTCAACGTTTTCATCTACGCTTAATGCTGAAGGTAGTGAATCTGATAAAGCAAACGTAATGTTTTCAGAGTCTTCACACACATCAGTATTGTTTTAACCGTATAAGCATCCTAGTTCACTCAAACTGCTATCAAATCAAGTACTTCAATTTCTTTTAGTTTAGAAATTTGGGGGGGGGGGTTTAGTTCATTATCGTCTGCCAAAATACGACTTTTAAAAAATCTGAAGCGAAAAAAAGCAGAAAAGTAATTGAGTGATATATTCGTATCAGCCCCACAAAACCATATACCGCTAATGTAAAGTTAATTGTATTGCATTTGCAAAAGTCCTGAATGTAATATTAAATACTTGAATAAATTTTGATGAACTTGCCTGAGAGAATTTTTTTCTTTTTGTGATATTTTGCTACATCTTTATACTTAAGAGTAAATATCATTGGTAGGGTAAATTAACATCCCATGACAGAAGACTAGAGGCATTGTCTGGATTTTCAGGGTTAATAGGTACATTTTTATGTGAATAATGACATTCATTTAAAACATTTTTATAGACAATACATGTAAATATAAACAGAATGTAACCCGTAACCCGTATTTATCTGAAGGTACTGCAGTGGTGACTCTTGATAGCGCGGCGTTATGGACAGACGGCAGAACGTTCCAGACAGCCATTGATGACGTTACCTGTGGTTGGTCAGTCTTCAGAAAAGGTCAAAATTTAGATTATTTGCACATTTCATCCTAAAATATTTCAAAAACATCAAAGAGAGTTTTCACCTATAATATTAAAGTCTTTGTTTAAAGGATATACAGTAAAAGCTCAAAAGTTTCTTGAACGAAACGAAAATTTTACAGATAGACAGAAATAAAGATAGACGGACAGACGGGCGGTCGAACAGACCAATATTAATAACCCACTTTCTGAGAAAGCGGGAAATAAGAAACAATTTCTGGAGACTTAAAATATGGAATAGTTATGATGAATGTTTTAAGACTTAAAACAAGACTTTATTTCTACTTTTGAAGTCATCAAAATTTGTCTTTGAATTTGTACGTAGCAAAATGTACTAAGTCCTTAAAAAGGTTTCAGTTGACTCCAATCTTTCATTAAATCTGTAAAATTTATGAAAAGTATGCTGGTAAAAAAAAATAAAAAGCTGGAATATCACAATCCAGTGTAATTCTCACTATAGGCGGTAAAGAAACGACGTCTCTAGTTGACTGGATCTATGAACATGTAGAAAACCCTATCTCTGTTGGAGCTTCTCCGTACCTTTTTAGCGCTGGTAAGTCGAAAAAAGTTACTCTAAGTTTTCATGTGCTTATATACACTTTGGATTAAGTCTTGATATCTAAAAAAAAAAAATTTGATGTTTAGTTTGGTGGAACAATTTTCAGAAGATTTTTGAAGTGAAAAACACAACCTTTGTTCCTATGTATACGGACCTTATTGATTTGGTATGGACGGAGGACAGACCCCCATTACCAACTTCACCAATTCACATCCTTCCACCACAGATTTCAGGTTCTGTATAAAATATACCATGCATTCTTTTTGATTACAAATTTCTGATATGCAATTTTTTTGTTTACGCGTTATTAGAAGAATCCTCCGTCAATCGTAAATTAAATTCAGCGTCAGTGCACTGTGTTCATCCACAATATAGTCGAGAGTGGAAACAGATACAATACATACATGCTTGTTTTGAACGATAAAATTAATATTTATGAGTGTGTGTACCAAACTAGGTATTATTTTAAAATATGATACATGTATAGATATACGGCTCTGCGCACTTTTTAAGCTCACATGGCTTTTCGCACAAATTAAGGTCGCATTCTTCTTGTAGTAAAATTAGATAAGATCAAAACTGTCAAAATGTAAAGATAATCATTTCTATCCTTCCACAACTCCTTAATTATTTTACATTTGTCAATCGGTCGTTTGAATTTTTCAAATGAAATTGAATGGGTTTTAACCAATACTGCATAATTTTCTTATTTAAACGTGTCTTTTGCAGGCGAAACATGGCAAAGCAAAATAGAACGAACATTACATATCATGAAGGAAAAGAATGCTGACATCTTAGTTTTGACTAATTTGGGTGAAATAGCATGTAATGATAACTTATTTATTAGCATTATTGTTAAAAATAATTTTCATATTTTTCTTCTAAAATCTTATTCTAAAAAATACCGTTATTAAGCTTATTTTTCTCATAGGGCTTTTTAACTTAAGAGCAAGGGATTTTGCATATGATCCATATTTCATATCGTTTTGTATAATCAGTGCCAGAACTGGGATTATAAGGTAAATCTTTTTCAAAATCTATTGAGTTTGAATCAGCCAAATAAATGATAATGATATAAAAATTTTATAAAATCATTTGTTAAGTATATTCTCTTTTCAAATATGTGAATGTTTTGGGGAAATCGTGGTACATATTTATATAAAATTCACCTCTTTTAACTTGTGTAGCCTTTACATGGTGGAAGCCGAGAAGAAGCTAACTGAAAATCTTGAAACTGTAGATATAAAACTCTTCGAGTTCCTCAATTCATCTAAGTCTGGTGAATGTCTGAAACGAAACTGTTATCAGGACATCAATATATACAGAGACGACAGCATGGAAACCTGTGATAAAAAAGACGAAAACTTGATTGAAAAAGGATATTGTATAGAAGTCAAAGAATACAGTCCACAAAACTTGAAAGATGTTATTGGAAATTTGTCACGCGATGAACATGTTCGAAAAGTATGGGTCTCGTGGGACTGCAGTCAAGCATTTATAACGGAAATTCCAAAAGTAGGATTTTTAAAAATACATATTATGTAAATCCATCGCAATTAAATTTTCCTTAATTCTTGAAATTTTTATTTTTCGGACATTGTAAAGTTTTTTTATTTATTTTTTCTTTATTTTGTTGAAGGAAAAACTTTTAATAGAATACACACCCCCTTTAATGTTTAAAGCAGTGAAAAATAGCGCTGAAATAGAAGCAATGAAGACCTCCACGGTAGGTAAATGGTTCTTCAAGAAAATTATAACCTTGTTAGTTGTAAAAAATCAAATTATATTTTTAGTACAGAAAAAAGTTACTTTCTTCTTGACAAATGATTTTTGTATCGGATATAAACGCACATTTAATGGTCTTTTTTTTTTTTTTAAATAATTTTACACATAATTTGGTTCAAAAGAAAAACATATCCTTTCTCTTGGAATTTGACCTGTAAAATATATTGCAGCTTCGAGATTCTGTTTTTCTGATAACTTACTTCGCTGGACTAGATGAGAGGGTAAGATCGAATAGCTAGTCAAATAATCTCATTTTTCTTATGTTTTTTTCCCATTACAACAGTATTTTTTTATGAAATCCCTAATTTCTGTCACAGATTAACAAAGGAGAAGTTTTGAAAATAAACGATATTGAAGCTGAGTCAAAGAAATTAAGAAAGTAAGTAATAAAATTTGGAAAATTAGGAAAACTTAATCTTTTTTCTATAAATAACTATCTCCCACAATAAAGTCAGTAAACGTTAAGTCTTCAGCCATAATTTATCTAGATGCAATTTTAAATTTTATTTAGGAATGAACTGTTCAACAAAGGTCCTAGTGGAATATCTCTTATTGGTACAGGCTCAGCAACCTCTGCATTGAGACCAAAAGTTACTGATGACATCATTGGAAAAAATGATGTCTTCCTCTTTGATATCGGTGCACACTATTTGTAAGTTAATGCATGAAATGTTTATGCCTTACTTTTTAGGCAGATGTAGTGTAAATATGTTTATTTTTCTACAGGGATGGAACCACCGACATAGCTCGCTCGTTTGTCTTTGGAACTCCTACAGAGAAACAAAAGGTTAAATTTATGTTTAGATTTACAAGTAGATTTGTTTATTTGTTTGTCGTCAATGCAGAGAGGACTACATCCTTTAGACGTATTAGTTTATATATAAATACAGTAAATTATTAAGATCTTCTGAGCCTTTTAAGCATCGGATTTATTTTAATTCGTGCGGAGTCAATATTGTTGGGTAAGCAAAAATTAGTTTGTATGCTTGGGGTATTTGGGTTGGGTGGGTCAAACTCTATTAAATGAATCAATATGTTCATAAAACAATATAATCGTTCGTGGGGATGTTAATTTGTTGGAAAGGGTGACCCACGAAATCGACAAATATTCCTCAGGATTATTATCTCGATACTGAAGAATCAATATAATACATTTTTGTAGGATATTTACACACGTTTACTGATGACACAGATCAACTTGGCGAAAAAGAAATTCAGCATAGGAAGTACAGGTAATTTTGAATTATATCCTAGTGAAAGCTAGCAAAATTATAAGCGATATATCAAAGTGTTGAAAGATAGAGGCTCAAATAAACTCGTAGCTCAAATAGTTCAATCCACACTTTTCAAAAGTTGTGTTCCTTGACCGCCATCTTTGGGGAAAACCCATTGAACCCTCACAGTAGCCTTTATACAGTAGTTTTCTGGTTTGTAACTTTGTCATCTGACTAAATAAATTCTGTGCATCTTGTTAATTGATCGTCCCAGACTGGGGCTACCGATATATCGAGAGAGAAAAAAATTAAAAACAGTGGATTTATCGGAGCACGCCTAAATGTTGGGTAGCATTGAGAGGAGAAATGTCATTATCGTTGAACTCCCCTTTGACTTTTAGGTTGATCCCGCAAAAGGGACAAAACTTTTGCAAAGTGCGGCTACTTTAGTATTTAGTTTCAGATATATACATTGTAGGTCGAGATTTAGATACAGCAGATGTACGAAAGCCCCTACGTGATGTAGGCGTAGATTTTCCACACGAAATAGGGCATATGATAGCAGTGTACGGATCGATTATAGAAGGTAATTCAGTTATTATACAAATTTAGAATTATAGAGTTTATATTTTATTTCATAAATAAAGAGATACATGTACCTGAACATGTACCAACGTATGACGATGTAAATATAAACAATTTAACAGGCAAGAAGGGGGTTAGACTCACGAGCTCTGATTGTAAGATACATGTATGTAAAATGACAAATAAAATGTTCCTTTTTAATCAAAATATAGTGACCAATCATGCCTTATTTTTAGAGAACAATGCAAAATAATCTCGTGTAATTTTGTTTATGTCAGGACCGGCCTCAATTTCAAACATCTCTGAAGACTGGAGTAGTAATGTACCGATGGACAGACATATATTTGATTGTAGTAAGTTGAAGCAAAGTACAAAGATCAATATTGTTCCTTTTCAAATGAAAGTTTTGAAAGAATTGAAAAATGAAATGCTTTTTTAAAAAACGATTTCTTCTTAAACTTTTTGATTTTACTCAGACAACGAAGGATTCACATAATTTTATGAAAATTCAGAAACTTGTAAGAAGTCACAAGATCTGATGTCACCCCCTGATGGGCGAGACTACGTGCTGGAGGAAGGCATGATATTTTCCAACGGTATACATTATGTCTAGTAATAATTTCGCGTATTTAACAAAAGTTTTTTTTTTATAAAACAAGCGTATTTAACCCCTTACTGGAGTACTTTGAGGATAGAGTTTGCTGATATGAAGAGTTTTTTAAAATAAAAAAACAAATCTTTCAGAACCAAGCTTTTATAGTGAAGGAGAATTCGGAATGAGATTAGAGAACACAATGTTTATCACCAAAGTAAGTAAATTACTTTCCTGTATATACTTTACAAGCAGATTCTACACGTGTAATCTTAACATAAATATTAATTTAATGCATTATGATAATTATGCAGAAATAATTTTATTTCAGGCAGATGGTGGCAAACATTGCTATGCTTTTGAACAGTTGGTTCTAATACCGTACGAGTTCAATCTTATAAAAACAGAATTATTATCAACTGAACAGGTAACCGTCGTCAAAATGGAATAAACAAATACTGACAAACTAAATTTATGGAGTTTTTAGCAAAAGAACTCAAATTTATTTTTAATTAATCCTCAATATATCTAAATATCGTTAGGTTAAGTTTTTAAAGTTTGTTAGAAAATTAACAGAAAAGTTAATCAGAATATGGCATTACTCTCTCTCTCTCTCACTACATTGTATTGGCTATAATTGCAATGTAGGTTCCGATTCGTAATTCATAACTGAAAAACAACCTGGCTAATGAACATATTTACACAGGGATGTAAGATATAAAATAAGTAATAAAGAGTGCTAGTTAGGCCTGTTTAACAGTAAAAAGTGATATCATGTTTTATGCACTGTTCTTACATGTATCTTTGACAGATATCTTGGTTGAAAGATTACTATAAAACGGTGGATAAATTGGTAACTCCACATCTCGAAGCAAAGAACGATTCAGTTGCCTTAAAGTGGTTCAAAGACAGAATAAATGCAGATTTCCTCTCTAATATATGAAATACATGTATTTCTTCAAGAAGGTTTTAACATCAATTAAACTGGAATTTGAACTTGAGAGGTTAATAAAATATCTTAAGGAATGAGAACTTACTTTACTTTACATGTAACATGGCCTTGTTGGCAAGTAACTTTTTGGTATTTTAGAACTTTTTAAAACTGATTTTAAGTAGTCTAGTAATATTTTCTAAGAAAAATATGGATTATTCAAATTGAACTTAATATGAATAGTCTTTTATTTCTAACCTATTTTCAAAATATGGGCGTAAGTGTATAGAATTCATTTGTACCAGTAACAGTGAAATCCAACGGTTATTCTTAAATTATCCAAGTGAAAAGGAAGTAGTGGTCTGCAATGTGAGGGTGCTAGCAACAGTAACTGGTGAATACGGAATGACCAGGGAGATGCAGCTATTGTTACAAACATTTGTGTCAGCAAGTCCAAAATTCAATAACAAGACTGATACACTACTCGAATATAAATTATATAATGCTTTAGTTTACAGTATAAAATCTTAACTCTTTACATTTTCTTTATCGGTAACAATACATACATAAGACTGAAATACTCAACATACGAATATGGAGAGTTGGCGACGGTAAAAGTAAAGTCAACTCCTCTGTCATACAATTTTATTAGTTATTAGTTTGTCCTTATCATTTATAGTGAGTAAACGTCCAAAAATGAAACGTACGTGGTGCACACCATTATTTCTTTTATCTCAAGTTCTCACCCATATAAAGAATCGACATTTTGCCTAAGAAAGACGCCTATCGATCTTGAGGTCAAAGGGTCAAGGTAATAAATTCTGTTTGTTTTAACACTTTCATTTCCGTGCGATTTTTCGAGAAGCTTCTAAGCATTTGTACTGAAATTTTATACCAAAACTTCCTATGGCCCAAAGACAACCCCTTAAAAAATAAAAATGGAAAGCCCCATGACCAAAGCATTAAAATGTTATTTACAAGGTTAAAGCTTTTAATTGAAAAAAATAAAACAATCGGTACAGTGTAATATGTTCTACGGTACGACCGCTGGGGCGAGCGCAGTTATTTACTATCAAAAACCTTTACAAAGCTTTTACTTGCACTGCCTATCCTCAGTTCAATAAAAAAAAAAGAAAAGAATAAAAAAAAAGAGGCGTCGGGATAGATTCCGAATCGGAAGTTTATTACCCAGCCGTTAATGACGAAACTATGACGTTAAAAAGTTCTGTTGACTTGGAACGCAAACGATAGTTTTGTGGCATGGAGATTGCATTAAATCGTTGTTTGTAAAGTAAGTTGTTTATGTTTTAGCCACCATGTTGCTATGCACCGCAAAGGATTATTGGGAGTTTGGAATTTTTTCACGCGGTGAGATAAAAATTTCTTGGAACAATGTGCAGATTTCAACCCGAATTTCCTCCGTTCGTACACGTAAGTCTATTGAGCTAGCTACGCGAGCGGCGCTTCGCGCCGCCTCGCTGTGCTCGCTATAACTTCCGACCTCCTTCATGAAAGTGATACACCCATATATTCAGTTATGGTTATAAGCCGAAAAATGTCCATTATGTCAAATATTAGACGGCCCCAATAAGTTGAATCTTGTTGAATACCTACAGATTACCTATTGGAATTTGCTGTTTATTACACTGTCTCGCCCCTTGTTTTCATTTAAATGTTACCTGTAGCTGTCCTATAAGTTAGTTGATACCTAGGTGTGTTATTAGACAGAGTGCAGGACGAGAAGAAATTTACTTGACCAGAATTAACAAAATGTGACGTCACAAAATGTTTTTACATATGATATAATCACAGCAAAGTATATGTATACACCTCCTGTGTTTAAGTATACCATGTGTAAGGCGCTCGTGTAAATACACGTAATGCTGTTAAAAAAAAAAGTTTTCCGATGCCGGGAATCGAACCCGGGCCGTCTGGGTGAAAACCAGAAATCCTAACCACTAGACCACATCGGATTTCCTATCAGGTTCTATGTATTCCTTACTAATACACGTAAATATATCTTGTCGATGTTTTGACATTGTACATATGTAAATAGATTGTTCATTGTTTCATGCCAGTAACAGTTTACATTAGCAGTGACTGTGCAATATATTACGCTGATATATATACCACATTGTAATATGCGTGTATCTGTATTTTTGTTGTTTCCCTTACTGACTGTCAGATGTTGATATTGTTATAGGAGTATAACGGCATACGTTGCATTTCATCTCTTCTATATGAGAACTATGCCTTTTTCATAATTCGGTATGCAATTTTTAATAAAAATTTCCTCATGCTTTTATTTGTAGTCTATTCTTTAGTATTTTAATTCTATTGTGTACATTTTCTATTTGTATTCTATAATTTCGGTGTGTATTCTACATTTAATTAGTCATATTGCATCATTTCCATTTGTACTGATTTACGGTAATAATTACTATATATTTGCACACATAATCCGAAATTCCTAATTATGCAATACAAATAAATTTTACTGTTCTTGGTCATTGCAAATCCATTGCACCTATTAACTAAGACACATTTGGCTCAGATAATAAAATGCATAACACTGAACTTTTTTCATATAAAAACAAGAGTGAAGTTCAGGGCAAAACAACGAGATGTAAAATACTGGATTAATTAATCGAGTCAATATATGAATGAAAGGAAGGATTGTTAAGAGATATGTAAAAACATCATGGCTTATAAATGAGCAAAACTCTTCCCATCAGTCTACCAACAGATTACTGTAGGAGGCTATATGTTGTCAATAAGGAACTGCATATTAATCTTTTTATTATCAACCTTAGAATGCACCGAGGTTAGGAAGAATCAGCATTGGTTTGAACAAAGTAATTTTGTTGTGTCCTTATCACAAAAATATGAAAAGTTCCATTTTCATTGTCAGAATAAGCAGTTTTCTTACGTCAGGAGAGATTACTCTTATTTGTATGTACATAATGCGATCGTTGATTTGTTGTGTAGATTACATTCAAAGACGAAGTTTTTTTTAATCGAATCGCCAACGGTTCAGGTTAAGACCTTTAAAGCAAGAATAATTTCTATTTACGATTGATATTTAAAAACGTTTTAATATAATTTTCGGGTTCTCCCATCTCGGCATATTAGAATATCCCGTCCATGACGGTGAAAAAGTTATTGAATGAAAACATTACTTTCATCATGCATAAGCTTCCCAGTTTTGACCGAAGGAATATAATTTGATTCATTTTAATATTTAAAATTCCCGTTTTAATATTCAACGAACCAGAATAAGCATTAAATATTCTACTGCAAGAGATCATCACATAGATAAAAATAAAAAAACCCATAATACTACATGTTAAATTCAATGTTAAGGCTGCTATAAAATCAAATTCTCTCCCTCTCTCTCTCTCACTATCTCATGACTTATGTGTCACACGAAACTGGCAGTTATCGATTTAAAAAAAATAAGTTTAAGACACAGTTAAAGTTTCATTAAATGTTTAAAATAATAAAACGAAAAAATCCGTATCCCTCCAAAAAAATTATGTAACAAAGGATTATTATTTTGTGTAATGATAAATAATAAGCGTTAATAACACACAAAATGTAACAACAAATAAAAATAAAGCATAGAATCTAAAAAAGAATTTATCCAGAATCCTTGTGACTGCTGGCCAAGTTAGCTCCGGTTCTTCAACATGGGACTTTGGAAGCTCTTTGGTTTTCGATTCAATCTCAGGTTCGTCAATGGAGTAAACCTTTTGCTTGCAGCAAGCGTCAATGAATGCGATTTTAGTTGCCAGAAAGCAAAATTTCCTGAGATAATTCGGAATAGGTCTCTCTTCAGGGCTGTGGTGACACTTAAGAACGTATATTGTCAGAAGAACTGATATAACTCCCATAGCCAGCATTATGATAAGGTACACAGCTGGAAAAACAAATAAAATCAAATAGAATAAACGTAAATGAGACACTTTGCCGATACTAATAAAACAAACGGGGCAGTGGCACTTTGAGATATACAGAGAGATGTTCTAGGGAGTTTTTATAAAATTACATTGCATAAGAAATATCTTCTTGAAATATTTTTTCTCGGAAATGATAGTGTTACACACAGAAAGAATGTATAAATTTACGACCTTGAACTTTGACCTTTTGACCTCAAAATCAATAGGGGTTTGATTTCAAAGGCCACAGGGAGTTGTTATGTAAAATTTCATTGCGAAAGCTCAAGTTTTTTTAGAGATATGTGTGGAAACGAAAGTGTTTTAACAGTAAACAGAATTTGCTTATTTATGACCTTGACCTTTGACCTTTTGACCTCAAAATCAATACGGGTCTTTAGTCCATAGGGAGTTGCTATGCTAAATTTCATTGCAAAAGAAAAAGGGTTCTCGAGATATCGTGTGGAAACGAAAGCGTTACAGACAGACAGAAAGACTTGTTTGCTGACATAACATGATGTTATTATGGTCATTATTAAAAAATATATTCATATTATGATGATTTTTATTTTTAAAAAATATACGAAGATAATCACGTGATCAATAATTCATGATTAAAGTATAAAAGCATTTCTCCAATGAGCAAATTTTGGCACAAAAAGTTTATAAAATGTACGAAATTTTACAAATCGTCCCCCAGATACATTGTAGTTAAATCTAGCAACAAATTTCAATTTATGAAAAGGATAAATTTATTTGAAATTAATTCCTCAAAATATCCTTGATATTCTTTTTCTCCTAAAAAAATTATATTTAAACCACAAAAATTATCATACCAACCTTCCAGACAAATGAAAGACAATATGATATGGTTTTTAGAATTAGTCCCATTTTTTTGGGAACACTGAATAACCACTACTTATGGTTACACTAAATTTGAACATATAAAATATTTATAAGACTTATAATAACCCATTAAGCTTTTAAGAGATATATCTGTTTAAAGTGTCATATACAGTTGAAGAACTGGAGGATAACAGAGATCAATCTCATTAACCTCTAAACAATATGAGTGGGTTATTGGCTAAAACACGGACCTTTGGAAATACCAGAGGTGGACCAGATGATAAATTCAGTCCATTTGTATTTATTATCCGGTTTCCAAATCCATTGTTTTACATTGGATGAAACTAAAAACTTTAATTTCTTGGAATTGAACATATCAAGCAGCGGATTTAAAGATACACGCTCCTGCATTTTTCTGTTATAAAGGAGACCATAAATAGACATTGATTAATGTATGCAAGTACCATTGTTCATGGTATAAAAATTTCTTTAATACTTTTTTTTTTTTGCTGGATTTGTGATGTGCATTCATTCATGTATTCATTTTTATTATTTAACATAGATCAAATTAAAGAACTTACAAAGAGTTGCCGTATTGATGGAAGTCGTCGGGATATTTGCAGATACCAATGTAAGATAAACAGCAAAAGCCAGAAGAGTTGTAAGAGAGTATCCCATCTTCTCTCCTGAATCTGGCGGAAGTTGAAAAACAAAACAACTTAAAGAAGCCAAAAGAATCATGGGAATTATAGTGTTCATGATCTGGAATGCAGGACGGCGTCTGAAAGTCAAATTGAAGCTGATCTGAGGCAAACTATTTCTACCATGCGTACGCGTAGAGGACGACATAGAATAAGATGCGAAATCCCACTCTCCATTTGGTTCATAGTAAGTTAGTTCCACCCCTGAACCCATTAGGGCTATTTCTATGTTTGTATATCCCCAGGTGGTAAGTGTGACTGCGCAAGTTTGTATGTCAAAGGGATAATAGGTCACATCTGTAGTACACTGAGTTTCGTAGATGCCACCCGGAGTCCACTTCAGGGTACCTTCCTTGGAGACGCGGATGATGAAAGTATTGTCACTGATAACTGCGATATCACTTATCCTAGAGAAAAATGTACACGTTATTTCACAAGTTACAGATATGCTTTCAGATATTTTTCATCATCGCTTCGTGAAATAAATCTTGTTTTTCTATATATGGGCAAAAATCAAAATAATTTTACGATTTTCCGTTATAAGGAAAGGTTACGAATTGAACAAATATAAATAATTATGTACAAAATTATCAACTATATCTTTATCACGGGAGTCTGAAGTTTTAATCGCAAAAAAAAAAACAAAAAAAAAACAAACAAAAAAAAATCCGGAAAAAAATTTCCCACCCTAAACTAAAAAAACACCAGGATAGCACGTGTTTTTCTGGGGGACCCGCCTAAACAAAAAGATCTGGGCTTGGCCAGGAAAATCTCTCAATTAATTCAGTATCCGGAGTGTTTGTGCTATGTATTCAAGTTAAGAAATCCAAAATGCTTGACGACTACGGGCCGTTTCTGGCTTTTTTTTTCCAGTTTGACAGCTCATCCTGGACTCTATGCCACTAAACCGGAAGTGAACTCCGCAGTGAATATATAACGTAATTGAAGAAAAGAAACAAAAAAATGCATGTAAAATTTCATTTACAATATTATGTTACCATATGTGAACAATAAGAAAAAAATTTTAAAACAAAATAATGCCTTATAAGGTCGCTAAGTCAAGCTGTTTCGCTCTTTGTTGACTTGGCTTTTCAGTGATTTAAATTTGGCGCCTTGTAAAAACTGAATTATCTGTCGCTGTTACATATCGTCATATAAGTAAGAAAAAGAATTAATAACTTTTTAAAAATCTATTGAATGTATTTCAAATAACTGAATCAAATTACGTTGAACAATTATTTATTTTATTTTATTTGAACAAGCTTTTGAAGACGTCAATATACATTGCGATTATCACTTCCGGTTTAGTGGCATGGAGTCCAGGATGAGCTGTCAATGTCGAAAAAGAGCCAGAAACGGTCCGTAGTAGTCAATCAGATTGGGATTTTCAACTTGAATGAATAATACAAATGCTCCAGATAGTGAGTTAGTCAGGAATTATTCTGGCCAAGCCCAGATCTATTTGTTTTGGTGGATCCCCCAAAAACACGTTGCCATCCTAGTGGGTTTTTTTTTCTAGTTGAGGGTGGGAAAAATTTTTTCCGGATTTTTTTTTTTTTTTTTTTTTTTTTTGACGATGAAAACTTCAGAGTCGTGTGGTCTTTAAAAACAGGCCTTTCTTGTACAGAACACATTATTACGAGTTTGACTTACGAATTTGTGACGGCGAGGGAAGGTATCCAGACATAGTCTTGTGTGGTGTAAAATGCTGGTATGTCGCTGTTGTATAATGCATTAGAACTCCAAGATAGTCGATTGTCAGTCCATTCCTGAATTATTAAGTAAACTTTATATTATGTCTGAAAAATCATTAGATATCATAATCATACGATATTAACCATATTTAGATTGTGAAGGGCTCTCTTGCATTAAATGACTTAAAGTCCAAATTAGTTAAAGTAGTTACAGTGACTGTTGTGTAAACAAGATATATTAATATTTGTTTCTATATCAAATGGTTATTTATTAACCAAAAAATATTTTGTTCAGTCTTTCTGCATAAAAATATAATTTTAGGTAAAGGTACATAGAAAAAAGTCATAACTTCTTTTCGAGAAGAAGAGTGGTTGTGTGTCACTTTGATAAACGAAAGTTTTAATTTATTCTCTTCATTATATTTGGTGAAGTCCAGGCACGTAGCATCGTTTATGAAAGTGGGGGAGGGGACAGCCAGAAAATTTTTTTTTACTTACCTGAAAGAAAGTTGACAAGCAAAAAAAAAATTCCAAAACTCGAAAATCCGTGGGGGGTTGTAGAGGCCAACTTTTTTAGATGCCGATTTCTTTCAATACCAGTTTTGGGCATACAGTACTACATTCCCTTCACATCACTTTACCGAGGTAAAAACTGGGGGGGGGGGCACCCAACCTTTCAATGAACATTTTCAATAGCATAAATAATGTTGGGAAAAAAAGTGGGGGGGGGAGGGGCAGGCTACGTGCCTGAAGTCAATGAAATTGCTAAATAATTCTTAAATGTACATGTATACAGCATTCAAAAATAAGGTTTAAACAATTATCAGAAGAAATATGGGTTGGTCGAGTGATCTAACGGGTGTGCAATAAATCCGGCTAATATTTTAAAATGACACAATTATGTGCCTGAGTTTTAACAAATTATAATTTATAGCAATGCAAAGATTTTTATTTCAAACATTCATGGTCTAAATCGTATGTGTTGAACACTTTTTATGCACGTGAATTAACTGTGATTATTGATTGATTCTTGTTGTTTCACACAAAGTCGGCAATGTTTTAGTCTTACATGTATTTGACCAGTACAGATTCATATTTTGGGTTTCTCTGGCGGCACTCAATAAACGTACCCTTTTTGAAACCAAAGAAACGATCTTAAAGGTCTTACGCAAGGAAATAGCCAATCAAAATGAACTTAGTCAATTGAAGGAATTCTAGTCAACTCGGCACCTGGTAAACTCGGCATCTGGTGAACTCGGCACCAAGCAAAGTGAATTCGGCACCAGGTATATTCGGCACCTAGTAAACTCGGCACCTGGTAAATTCGGCATCTAGTGAATTCGGCACCTATATTATACGACTTACTTTTCATCTATTTTTATCTTTCTATTGCCAATGTTTTCAATGTTTCTAATGTAAGGGGTGAATTAATTGATGTTTTGCAGTTTATACACACTTTAGGTTTTTTATTTAAAATTCTCTGTCTAGATATAAAGTTTCAAAAAATTAAAATAATACAGCAGCGAAACATACACCATAAAAGTAAACAAAGCAAAGAATACACGGCACGAATCTAGAAAAAATGTGATTGTACGGAAATATTTTTAATATCATCGATCTTCATAACTGTTTTCTATTAAAATGATAGTGAATGATAAAATAGCAATTTTCTTGTATCAAAATATTAGCAAATTATATACTAATATCGAGGAACATACATGTACAATTAATGTATCGTCTATGCTTTAGTCCATATACATGTATTAGGGTTATTTTCCAAGTTTTTCGAGCTTTGGAAAAAAAAAAAATAAACATTGATTATATTTGATTTTTAACAGATCATCATGCTCCATATATTCATCAGTAAGTCAATATAAAAAGAAATTAACATAATGATTATAATTTCACTTCAATAAAAAATTCTTCTAAAAACAGCAGGCTTGGTAGGAATCTACATGGGGTCGTGTAATTTGGGTTGTAAACGCACGTGTTTAATAACCAGATGTATTTTATTACCGAGTGTAGAACATTTTAATTAGATCTCAAATGGATTATCTTACGCTAATATGTAACAAATATAATGATGACCAAAAAAAAAGGTTTTTTGTCGGAGCGGTCACTAGAGAAGTAAATAAATGCTGAATACGGACTCGTTGAATAGTTTAACAAATAGTAAACTATATAGAGTTAATATAAAAGGGACCGTAGCGGATGTTCCCCCAACTCCTTTTTTGTGCCTAATTCCTGTAAGACTTTTTAAAAAATATGTTCAGTATCGAAGGATTTCATAAAAGAATTATAAAAGCTACAATGATATCAACTACCTCACGCAAGATGAAGATGGCATATTATCTTAACCATTAACATATCTTTATATCGTGAGAATTTCATCCCGTTTTGTTGAGAATCAAAAAAAAAAATCTATTTAACGTATTCGAGCTAAAAAGAAAAAAAAATAATAATAATGGGAGATTTATGTGTAGATTTACATAATATTTGGTATTTATAAAATTATTTTTTTTCACCGCATTGGAACTTAAATATCCCCATGTTTCTAGAAACTGATGTTTCTGATATTTAATGCCGAGTCGGGAAAAGGTGGGTTGGTTGTTTTGGATCTCGAATATCGATTTAAATTGTGTAATTTACAGGAAAGTCCTGTCTTTACAAAGTAACAAAACAAATTTTAAAAATCTTCATTTTTGTTAGTCTGTACCTATCTAAAATATGCCACATACTACTTTAACAATATTCAATGATGTACGTTTAAGTTCGAATTAAAATTCTAAATTCTTCATTGAGAAGGGACTTTATACAAAAAAAAAAACAAAACAAAACAAAACAAAAACAAAAAAACAAAAAAAAAATCATAATAATTACCGATGACTTTGAAAATTGAATTCAAATTTTTAAAGGAAATTTCAGTACTGAAATGTAGATATAAATGTATATAATTTGTATCCAGTTTTATTTCATAACAATTTTATTTTAAACGCATCATCCCATCAAAAACGACATTAAAACGCATCAATCCGTTAAAAAAAAATTAATTAGTTGTTTTTTTGGTTTTTTTTTTCTTTAAATCAGTAAATGAATGTCACCAAAAACGCATTTACAAAATAATAAATAAAACAGAAAAGAAAATATTTACGGGTAATTTTAAACAAGTGTCTGCAAATCAAGGATAAATACATGAATTTCAGTTAAATATTTAATAACTCTTAAAGGCAAATTCATTAATCAACAAATAGTCAAAAGGAAAATATTAAGGAAAAATCTTAAGTAATAATAAATATCTCGATTTATTAATGAAAGGTGCCGATTTTACCAATATCTGATGCCGAATTAACCAGATTCTGGTGCCGAGTTCACTAGGTGCCGAGTTCACTAGATGCCGAATTCACTTTTTCTTTGAGTGCCGAATTCACCAGGTGCCGAATTTACTTGTACCCAATTGAAGTTCCATATATATATATAGAGATTTTTTTTTCTTTTTTTCATTTTTGGCAATTTGTTTTAGGCCTACAGTATTAAAATTGGACTCATGTACTAGGAATATCATTTCTTTAGCAGAATTATCCCACTGAATTAAAAGGAACTTTTTTCAGGTGCGCATGATGCAACTTCCTGGATGGTGTGTAGGCTGTTTGTCAACATGTGAATCCCACGTGCATTTCGGGGTAGGTAAGTTTACTGTCGATTTTATTTATTAAAAGCCGCATAAGGCATATTTTTTCTGATCTCAAATTTTTGTTTAAGCATTAATCTTTATTTTCTCTTTCATGAATTTTCTGCTGAGAGTCTAATAAATTAAATAATTTAATTCAAGCTATATAGTAATATATAGTGAAATTATTTCCTTGTGTGAGACCTTAAGCGTCCCGGTGTTCCTTGGCAAGGGCCACTACTTAATGTTCCATCTGAGGGACTTTAGAATTTAAAAAAATTGTACGAAAAGTACTTCTACTAACAATGCTAATACACATGTAAAAATTTATACAATGTTCATTTGAAATCTTACTAAAAAAAAATCAGCTTCGTGCAACTGTAAGTACTGTACAATTGTTTGTAAAAGAAACATGCATAATTTATGCATTATTCACACAATATTTAAAACGTCTACTTTATATAAGTGAAAATCAGTACATTCCAAAAGGTTATGGTGTGTAGTTATTGCACAATCACAAGATACACATTCAGGTTGATATTCCAGGGAATGTCCAATACGAATTGTAGACATAACGACCCTCCCGGCGTTCGGACCGAAATTAGATGATTGATCAACTTTGTTTTGTATGGCATACAATTCATTATTATTACAAAATTTCAAAAATATTTGCAAAAGAGAATAAACGTTTAGATACAGTGAGAACGTTAGATCGTTAAAATACTAAGAAATTTTAAAAGGTACAATTTTATATCGGAATGCAGCTTTTGTAGAACGTTTGGCCTTGTTTTTACCCGAATTACCAAGCAAGTATTACATATGTTGGAATCCAACAATATTCGATCGACTTTGTGACCTTGTTAAGAGCAATGATTGCACTTGACTTATTTATGTCCACATTGTGTATCGAAATGAAATATATAAAATGAATTTTTACTTTTTTTATCTATTCAGAAGCAAGATGTATGGCATTCGCTTCAACTATAAAAAATAGTGGTAGAAAAAATATTTTGAACACTGCAAGGGCAACAACCCTACCCCCTGTCCTTTTAACCATCTGTGTAATTAATTTGTATTGTAGAATGTTTAAACTGTTATTAAGCCACACACAACAATTTGGGCACTTTTTAATTTAATTTTTCGACCAAATCTTGAATATAAAGGTGATATACCGCTGCACAGAATTTCATCAAACTCCGAAATCTTTAAGACACAATGTGCAGATATTCCAATATTTTTGCCTCCTCGAGTTTTTGCTATATATATATTTATACCCCCGCTCCGAAGGAGAGGGGGGTATACTGTTTTACCCTTGTGTGTCTGTCTGTCTGTCCGTCTGTCCGTGTGTCTGTGTGTCCGTGTGTCCGTCCGTAACAAATTTTCGTCACAGTTTTCTCAGCAACTACGCATGGTAGATGCTGACCCCCTGTTTTACCCTTGTGTGTCTGTCTGTCTGTCCGTCTGTCCGTGTGTCTGTGTGTCCGTGTGTCCGTCCGTAACAAATTTTCGTCACAGTTTTCTCAGCAACTACGCATGGTAGATGCTTGAAATTTCAGCACAATCTTCTCTGAGGCATGCCATATGGTGGGATGTATTTCTGAACAAATCCGATGTCAACTTCCTGTTTATCCGTGCGTCTGTCTGTAATAAATTTTCGGCATCTGTAACAAATTTTCGTCACAGTTTTCTCAGCAACTACTCATGGTAGATGCTTGAAATTTCAGCACAATCTTCTCTGAGGCATGCCATATGGTGGGATGTATTTCTGAACAAATCCGATGCCAACTTCCTGTTTATCCGTGCGTCTGTCTGTAATAAATTTGCTGCATTTGTAACAAATTTTCGTCACAGTTTTCTCAGCAACTACTCATGGTAGATGTTTGAAATTTCAGCACAATCTTCTCTGAGGCATGCCATATGGTGGGATGTATTTCTGAACAAATGTGATGTCAACTTCCTGTTTATCCGTGCGTCTGTCTGTAATAAATTTTCGGCATCTGTAACAAATTTTCGTCACAGTTTTCTCAGCAACTACTCATGGTAGATGCTTGAAATTTCAGCACAATCTTCTCTGAGGCATGCCATATGGTGGGATGTATTTCTGAACAAATCCGATGTCAACTTCCTGTTTATCCGTGCGTCTGTCTGTAATAAATTTTCGGCATCTGTAACAAATTTTCGTCACAGTTTTCTCAGCAACTACTCATGGTAGATGCTTGAAATATCAGCACAATCTTCTCTGAGGCATGCCATATGGTGGGATGTATTTCTGAACAAATCCGATGTCAACTTCCTGTTTATCCGTGCGTCTGTCTGTAATAAATTTTCGGCATTTGTAACAAATTTTCGTCACAGTTTTCTCAGCAACTACTCATGGTAGATGCTTGAAATTTCAGCACAATCTTCTCTGAGGCATGCGATATGGTGGGATGTATTTCTGAACAAATCGGATTTTAACTTCCTCTTTATCCGTGCGTCTGTCTGTAATAAATTTTCGTCATCTGTAAATTTTCGTCACAGTTTTCTCAGCAACTAGATGCTTGAAATTTAAACACATCCTTTGTCTATGCATGCCATATGGTGGGATATATTTCTTAACAAATGTGATGCCAACTTCCTGTTTATCCGTGTGTCTGTCTGTAACAAATTTTCGTTGCAGTTTATTCAGCAACTACTTACCGTAGATGCTTGAAATTTCAACACACTTTTGGTCAAGGCATGCCATATGGTGGGATATAGTTTTGAACAAATCTGCTGATGTCAACTTCCTGTTTATCTGTGTGTCTGGCTGTAACAAATTTTGACCACAGTTTTTCACCACAGAAATTTTAACGCACTCTTTATATAATTAATAGCCAAGTCTCATTTACATCCTATTTTTCTTTTATTATTTTTCTTTTTTAGATTTCAAAGACAAAGACTTCATGGATGAATATCATTATATTGTTATCACATGATGCTCAGCTGTTTCATGATTAATTTTAATTTCATTCCATTTTTCCATACAGTTATTTATTCATTAACAATGTACCAGTATCATATTCATTGAATAAGTCCAAATTGAATTGTTCTTTCATGTGTTTGATTTCGTACAGGAATAATATCTAAATATATATATGACATCAGCTAAGCATTTCATGTGGTAACATTTTAACAAAAATATGAAAAGTTATTTCTCATTTTCAGACAAACCTTTAAGAATGCCAAGAAAGAAAAAGTCTGCAGATGAAAGAATAAAAGAAAGAAGAAAGCGTGAAAGGGAAAGAAAAAATGATTCAAAACCATCCACCAGTAAACAGTTGAGATCAACTGATTGTGTTAAAATTGTTGATTCAAGCAAACCAGGTGTTACTTTGAAAAGTAAAGATGCACCAGTACTTTCTGCTAATGTTGAAGATGATTCAAAATGTGAAAGAGGTAAAACAGATATTTCAAAACCTTCTACCTGTAAACAGAGTCAATCAACAGATTGTGTGAAACCCTTTTATTCAAAACCTTCTGCTAAATTTAAAACAGAACAAAAGGAAACTGGAGAAACACAATATTCTTTTATTGAAAGAGAAATAAATAAACAGAGACAATGGCAATTTCAAATCATGAACAATTACAAAAATATGGATAAGGGAGATTCCGAAGTAGTGTCATCAAGTAAAGAAGTCAAAAGGAAGTTTTCTCAGTTAGGCTGTATCATTTCGAGCAATAGAACGAACAAGAGTACCAGTACATCTTATAATCCTAGAAATGTTACCAATTGAATAAAAAATCTCCCCGAAGCTAGAAAAACAGTTTTAAAAGTAATGGATAGGGAACGGAAATCAAAAAGAAGGAAAAACCTTGATGAAGATGCAAAAGCAGAATTTAAAGTAAAAGCCAAAAAACAAAAGCAAGAGAAAAGAAAAACACTTGATGAAGAGGCCAGAGCTATGATTAAGCATAAAAACAAGACACATATAGAAAAGAAAAGAAAAACTCTTGATGAAGAGGCCAAAACTGAAATTAAACAAAAAGACAAAAAAAAAACAAAAGCAAGCGAAAAGAAAAACACTTGATGAAGAGGCCAAACCTGAAATTAAAGAAAAAGACAAAAACAAAAGCAAGCGAAAAGAAAAACACTTGATGAAGAGGCCAAAACTGAAATTAAAGAAAAAAAAAGAAACAAAAGCAAGCGAAAAGAAAAACATGTGATGAAGAGGCCAAAACTGAAACTAAAGAAAAAGACAAAAAACAAAAGCAAGCGAAAAGAAAAACACTTCATGAAGAAGCCAAAACTGAGATTAAACAGGGAGACAAAAAACAGAAGGAAAAAAAACGAAAAACCCTTGATGAATTGACAAAATGCACTCGAGAAAAAAACAGAAATCAAATGAAGGAACAAAGAGCAGCAAAAACTTCTGAAGCTGGCAATGCAATACAACTTTTCTGCAGATGATTAAACAAGGTCCAACATATATCTGCTCTGTTTGCCAAAGACAAATGTACAGGGAATGTGTTGTTTTGTACAATGAAAGTGTCTTTACTATGTGTGACAAAGAATTGTTAGAAATATGCAATACACAAAAGAGAAGTATTGATGGGGAACAGTATATTTGCACCACATACACATGGAATTTGAAACGTAATATGATGCCTATGCAAGCGATAGCAAATTCATTAATTCTAGATGATATACTAGAACAGTTGAGGGATTTGTCAACATTAGAATCAACTTTAATAAGCAAAAGAATTCCCTTTATGAAAATCCTTGCTCTGCCCCGTGGTAAGCAGAAGGCCGTACATGGATGTGTAGTAAACGTGCCAGTAAATCCAGAAGAGACCTGTTCCATATTACCTCGTCTGCCATCTTCTTCGTCATGTATAACAGTGAAACTGAAACGCAAGATAGAGTATAGAGGTCATGTTATTGTTCAGTCAGTAAGACCATGGAAAACTTTACAACATCTTAAGAATGTACAGAAAATCCTCATTATCAGGGCATCATCATCAATGATAACTGGCAAGAGGACAGCTGTGAAGATAATCCACAACTATGGGAGGCTTTGACAAGCAATGGTACATCAAACAGTGGCACTACAGTACATGTTTTACCAAGTTCATCCAGTGAGACAGATCAACAGTCAGAACAAGGACAGGAATCAGACAATGAAGGAAGTGACAATGAAATAGAATATCGATCAGAAGTAAATGGTTTGCCTTTTGATTCTTGTTTGCAACCAAGAGACATTAGTGCAGACAAAGACTTTTTATTGAATTTAGCACCAGGAGAAGGTAAAAAGCCAATAGGGCTGTGTGCAGATAAACATAGTGAAGAAATGGCCTTTCCTACATTATTTCCTACAGGAAAATTTGGATTTGACTGTCAGCACAGCAGACCAATTTCATTAGTAAAATATATACTTCAGTCAGAGGATTCTCAATTGTGACATCCGCTTTGCAGCCTCCACAGAGTACTTGTTTTATGCACAGTATAGAAGTGAAGCCAAAAAGGTTGCTGACTGTCTAAGTATTGCCATGAGAAAATGTAAAGGACAACATCAGTTGGAGAAAATAACAGCAGGCCAGATAAAGAATGCTGAATAAATGAGACGTCAAGCCCGCTCAGACCTTAGCTATCATTTCCCACAAAATGTTCGTGGATCACCAGCTTTCTTTAGCAAATTACTGTATGACCTTTTAGGAATGATAAGACAACTGGGGAGCTGTACATGGTTCCTGACATTGTCCTCTGCTGACATGAAGTGGAAAGATACAATTCAAGTGATAGCTGCACAACATAATCAAAAACTTTCAGATGAACAAGTAGAAAACATGACTTGGGTACAAAAAAGCACTTGGTTACGGACTAATCCTGTTACAGCTGCAAGGCATTTTGATCACAGACTTCAGCTTTTCATGTCAACACTAGTTCTTGGAAAGTCAAAACCCATTGGAGAAATACATGATTACAAATGCAGGATAGAATTCCAGCAAAGGGGGTCACCCCACTGCCATATGCTGCTATGGGTTAAAAATGCACCTTCAATATCACAAAACTCTCCTGAACAATTAGCTGACATCATTGACCAATATTTGGCATGTACAATTCCACAACAAGATCATCATCTTGCAACCCTGATTCAAACTGTGCAACGACACATTCACTCTTTGACATTTAAAACCCATGGAACAAAATGCAGATTCAGTTTTCCAAAGCCCCTGTTTGTAAAACTACAGTTGTGCTTCCACCAAAGGATACACCAGACAAACGAACACAGACAATCTACACAGAGTTGTTGACAGCAGTTATGGGTAAAATGGAAGATGTACAACATAATCCAGAAGTTACATTAGAAGCTTTGTTGGAAGAACTTGAAATTCCTGAAACTTTGTATATGAAGGCATTAACTTGGATAAAAACAAAGCAAGGCCAGCCTGCTATATTGTACAGACGTAATTCATCTCATTGCGTCATTAACAATTACAGCCCAACCCTAATGAATGCCTGGCAAGCAAACCTTGACCTTCAGTATGCCACAAATGTTTATGTCTGTATAATGTATGTGGCATCATATGTAAGCAAACCAGAGAAAACATTGGGTGATGTCTTAAAGTCTGTTAGTAAGAATTCAGCACCAGCTGGTCCAAAGAAGATGATGGAGACTGTATCTAAGAAATTCCTTTCTCATCGTGAAGTCAGTGCCCAAGAGGCAGTGTATAGATTATTGCCATTATCACTATTTAAAGGATCACGCCAGGTCATTTTCCTTCATACAGATTTAGCTGAGAATAGGACAAAACTTTTGAAACCCATGAAAGTTATACAGGAGCTTGATGATGATGAAGGAAACCTATTCCAGGAAGGCATGCTGGAAAAACATCAACTTAGACCTGATTGCATTGAACACATTTGCCTTGCAGATTTTGCAGCAAATTATTCATATGCTTGGAAAACAAATACCAACTCAGATCCAGACCTTCTAGAAGAAGCATCATTTGATCCAGAAACTGTAATCAACAATCTTCCTAAATCCATAAAGTTGAAAAATAAATCAACAAACTTAACTCTCCGTTCCAGACCAGTCATTATCAGATCTTATCAGTTCTCCATCTTGAAACAACCCGAGCAGTACTATCACCCCAAACTGTTACTGTACAAACCATGGAGAGATGAAACCAAAGACCTGTTGGATGAAGATGGTACATATAAAACAAAATACTTCAATTGTATACCAACCTTTTGTGACAGAATGAACTATTATGAGCCAAACAATTAAGAGTATGCACAAGCTGTTGAAGAACTACAAGAGAATGGGCCTCCTGAAGATGCCTGGGCATCACTAGCTCCACAAACAGAACAACAGGAGAGAGAAGATAGATACAGGGGAGCACAACAAGATCCAGAGTTTGAAGCTATTGTTCCTGAGCATGGAAATGAAACATCAGATCTTGGGTTGGTTGCTTATCAGTATGAATTGGACAGTAGGAAGATATCAGCACAGCAGTGGCTTAGTATGACAATATCTCTCAATACTGAACAGCAAGAAATCCAGCAGTTCATTGTTGAATGGTGCATACAAATGTCAATGACTTATAAAACAGCAAAACGTCCAAAGCCATTCCATGTCTTCATTTCTGGAGGAGCAGGCACTGGGAAATCACACTTGATCAGAACCATAGTACACACAGCAAACAAATTGTTGGGACTAGGTCAAGGAGAAGTTGACATTGTTGTCATGGTCTGCGCTTTCACTGGTGTGGCTGCTTTCAACATTGAAGGCCACACTTTGCATTCTGCATTCGGTTTACCAGTTAATCAGTCCAAGCGTGATGACTATATCAGACTTTCAGAAGAACAGTTGTCTAGTATGCGAGAAAAACTAGGAAATCTTTGCCTTTTGATTATTGATGAGATTTCCATGGTTAAAGCTGATCACCTGTACACTGTTCACAGACGTCTGTCAGAGATTATGACATCCGATGAGCCTTTTTGGTGGGGTATCAGTTTTAGCTGTAGGTGACCTCTCCCAGCTGCCACCAGTCGCCCAAAGACCAGTGTTTGACACAGTTTCTGATTCTATTGCATCAATGTATGGTTTATTGTGGAAGAAAAATTTTAGAGTGCTAGAACTTCACCAAATAATGCGGCAGAAAGATGATGTTGAATTCGCTGAGGCTCTCAACAGAATTAGGTCATTTAAGCATACTGACAATGATATACAAGTCATTAAGAACAGAGAAACAGATGCTTCCTCACCAACATATCCAAAACAAGCACTGCATATATTTGCTTTTAATAAAGATTTTGATGAACATAACAATCAAATGTTAGAGAGCATAGAATCACCAGTAATTAAAGTGTCAGCTATTGAATCCAAGACAGATCAACAAACTGGTCGTATTGAAAACATTACATTCGATGAAAAGAAGAAACCAGGTGGAATGTTGCACGAACTGAAAATAGCTAAAGGGGCGAGAGTTATGATGACAGCAAATGTAGATACTAGTGATGGATTAACCAACTCTGCCACAGGAACAGTGACTGGTTTTCTACCTCAGCATCCAGATCCATCTGACCCTCAGTTTAGTGATTACAGACCTAAATATGTGTTGGTCCACTTTGATAAACATCGAGTTGGTGAAAAACTAAGATCTAAACTTCAGCGAATTGTACCTGATGAGGTATCCACACCTATTTCAGTTCATGAAGTAACTGTAAAACATAGAAAAATAACTGCAAAAAGGACACAATTTCCTCTAACCCTGGCATGGGGTGTTACCATTCATAAAGCCCAGGGTAGAACTGTTGATAATCTAGTGATATCAATGAAAGGAGCATTCAAAGCTGGACAAATGTATACAGCATTAAGCAGGGTCAAAACTAAAGAAGGTCTTTACATTCTAGGTGAATTTCAATCATCAAAGATCACCTCTGACCCCAGGACTGTCAAAGAAATGGAGAGAATTCGGAAAGATAACAGCTTTAAATGGAGTATTCCATGTTCTGTTACAGCACCACCAGACAGTTTCTTTAAAATTAGTGTACTTAACATTAATTCTCTCTGTCCTCACTATCAGTGTCTTTCAGTGGACCAGTACATCAGCACCAGTGACATTGTAGCCTTGTCTGAAACCTGGCTTTACTCAAAAGTATCAACTGAAAGTCTTGAACTTAGTCCAGAATACCATCTCTATCGTCAAGATTATTCTGTTCAAAACAGAAGACCACAAGGTGGAGTAGCAACCTATGTGAAGAAGTCATTTCGTGTTGTGTCAGAATTGCATTGTGAAGAATCAATTTGCAGTATCAGTGTCTTGTGTTGTCCTGTAGGGTGAATCCAAGTAAACGTCTGATGCTCATTCTCTTGTATGTTCCACCAAATACACAAAATGCATTCTTCTTCAAGCAACTGGACAGACTAATCAGTCACACTCCTACAGATTGTGTCCCTACTATAATATATGGCAACTTCAACTTGAAGTTAACAGATCCAGCCAAATCATTAAACGAATTGTTTCGGTACCACGGATTTATTGATTATAGTCAGTCACCAACTCACAGAAAAGGAGGCTCACTTGACCGTATTTTCATCAACAAACATTTTGATGAATCAGAAATTACAAATGTGATTCCCATTCATTATTCAGACCATTTCCATCTCCATATGGCTGTGCCTTGGGTAAAACTATTTTGAATATGATGCCATGAACCAAAGGAAAATTTGCGTGATAAATGTAAGAACCTATTTAACACTGTTTGTGAATAATTCCATAAAACATTTATATGTGAATAATTTCATATTATAGATTTATATATATTAGTATATTATCAAGTAAAAAGCAAGCATAATACTGGTATATATACTGTATTTCTAACAAGATGCTTTGGTTCCTATGTTTTGTTAAGGATACTTTCTGGATCAGCTTTAATGATGTTAAAGAATAAACTTTAAATGAAGATAAATACTTAAAAAGTACGACATTTCTTTAACTGAACATGTGTATGTTTACATAAAAGCATAGTTTTACATTCATATCAGAGCGGGGGTATTACTAGTGAGCATTCGCTCACAGATTTCTTGTTTTCAAGAAACTTTTCAGCTAGGTAATGAGGAAATCTTGGTTTAATTATTTTCCACGGTGGTATTTTATAAGATCAAGTTGTCCGAGGTAGATCATAGCTCTGTTTTTTGATTTTAAATCTGTTTTATGTATTAATGTTCATAATTGACAAGTAAATGTGCATTTTGTGGATGAAAATTACAGCCATATGCAGAATTGTCAGTGTTTGCTTTTAATTTAATCATATTGTAAACTGTAAAGTAAGTTTAATTCTTCTAACATCTAGAGGTGGTTCATTCGTTTATACATAAGAAAATGCTCGTACATGTATATGCTGTCTTTAGAAGAAGTTGGAAAAATACATATTAAGTATCATCTAAGCCAACTTTGATTATGGATTGTATTTTATATAGAAAGTAGCTGATCCATACACATTCATCCAAAGATAATTTAGATATGACTAACAATATCAGGCCCTTTGAGCATGTTTGATACGAATCCATCTCTTGTTCAATTTAAATACAAATTAAAGAAGTTATGGAATGAATTAAATAACTACCTAATTTATACAGTACATGTATAAACTTGGCTGGGGCAGCGGTTGAAAAATTCTTAAGTAATGCAACTTAGTTTATACAGTAATGAGTGGACAGTGATTACACAAGTAAATTCATTCCTTATTTTTCAATTCTTATTCATTACGGTAAAATCTGAAAAGAAGACAAGAGACTTTTAAAATGTATTAATTTTTAAATTGTACAAATTTCATCATCTGTAACGTCAGGCTTTTTTTTTTTTTTAGCGAAAACCATCTGACATACACTGTATGAAAAGCAGATTGCACGATTTTTTTTTTATCTAATCAAATGTCGCGTTACAACAAGTATTGTAACGGTTCAATTACTTTTTAAAGAGTGTTGTGAGATGACCTTCGACAATGTTTTGAAATTTGAAGATGTTACTTACAAATGTAAAATAGCCGGCAATCGCCATCGTCTGATCTTTAATACTCTAAAAAAAATCAAATGCCAATATAAAAAGACAACCCACACAAAATATAGAAATTATACTAATAAATGACAGTAAAATATAACTTAAAGATTACTATTACAAAACATCATAATAACGGGTCAAACGTACATGTAGCTAAACATATATTTCTAAACTTTAAAAAATCCTTGTATCAGAAAATCGACTCACCAAAGATGTAAGGGTCAGCAGGTTGAGTTCGGCTGTAATGTTTACTTGGGATAGTGGCCGTGTAAATCGGTTGTAAGTGTTAGTTGTAAAGAGAAGAGTTCTCAAGTCGTTCTCAAGAGAATATGAAAAAGCTGCTTCGCAAAAAGGACCAACTGTAAGGAAAGAAAAAATAAAGAAGCTAAACTTCAGCTTGCGGATCACCTAGTATATGCGTTTTAATAAGACTATATCTGTAATTACATATATGTGGCAAGTTTAAAGAGCTAAAATACACATGTATGATCAACTTTTTCATAACTAAAATTTAAAATGAGGAGACACAGTTTAGAGACCCTGTAATTGATTTTGTAACAAATACATGTAACATTACGATAAGAAAATGATTTTTTTCCTTCATCTCTAGCTTTAACTTTTTTTATGTGAATTGTTTAAAATTTAACAGATTGATGTAGAGGTATAATAATTTAAAGGACTTAGGGATGCAGATGACCGCATTTTAAGGTACGGAATACCTTTAATTATTAAAATTGACAAGATTTATTAAATGTCTGAAAATTCTATTCGTCAGATCATTTAAATTTATTTTCAGATCATTTTTCTTCTTTTGGCATACACCAAAATCACGTATATACTTAACATTCTTCGGGTTCATACAAGGATTTTAACTTGAGGTTCTATTCAATGTAAGTCTATGTAATTAACCAGGCAATGAAGAGCTTTGATACCAAGAACCGCTACATGGTTTCAATGGACGATTTCGTGATTTCCAGTCCCTTTGGTACAAAGAAGTCGTGACAAGAGCGTCAAACCGAAGTCTATTGTTAAACTGGTTTTAATATTTTGAAAAAAAGGTTTATTCAATGAAATTTACACTTACTATTAAAGGCCCTGAAAATGGAATATAATTGCTTCACAGATCTATACATTGTCATGAGTATAAATATTCACTGTTTGGTAATCTCACTTTATATCCACTTGTTTAGTTGTTTTGTAAATGTTGATACATGGAATAAAATGCAAGTGTTTTAAAGGGTTTCTTTACATATAACTATCATGGTGAATTTCTTTACGTTTTGCAAAACAAAATCGTTTGTGTAAACTAGCAGATAGCGACTCGCTACTGATTCTTTTGTTTACTTATCCGCACTGAGAAATCAAATAAAGTTATAATAATTTATCATGGTTATTTAAGATGTAAATTATGAAAGATATTTTTTAAAAAATGAGTCGAGTCAGTCACCGATAAAATGTTTCCTTGAATTCGAACTCGAATTCTGAATCTGTAAACATCTTTTTTTAACGGTAAAAATCTGTTTTGATCACATAGAATCAATACGAGATCCCTAATATTGAAACCCAAACATCACTTTCTTAAAAATATCTTTTTTAAAACGTAAACATTATTCATTGTAAAACTATTCTATTATCTAAAACGTTCACGAATATACAGAAATAAATAAATACATGTGATTTTTTAAAAAAGAGCTTGACCAATAATCAGAAAGGAGTGAAAACTACAGATTTTGCCCATTATTCAATTACACTGAAAGAATTTCAAACGTGAGAAAAATTGCATTTCGAGCGATAAAAAGCCCAATCAAGTTTTTTTTTTCTCTCATTTACATGTACTCAGAGGCATTTCATAAATACTCACATTTGTTTTTCACAATTTATCAAGATACTTACAAGATAGAAGCAATGTAAGTAGAAATATCCTCATGTTTATCAATTTTGTCCCTCCACTGTATATTGTACCCTCCATATAGGCTTAGAGCACGCCAAGATTTAATAAAACTTTATTTAAAGTGAAAGTGAAGGTCTAGGGAAAAACTTTAAAAATCAAAACAAAGACTCGATTTTTAAAACCTTCTTCGAGTCCTCGCTCAAAAGTATCAAATTCACGTGCCCCATTGTTTGTAGATAATAACTGTCACAATAATCAAGCACCATCCAAAAGTCCCAATTGTATCGACCTGTTCATTTTTCTAAAGGATCAATTCTAATTCTATAAAGGTTAGCAGCCCTGTCCTGTCTAACTTTTAGTTAATGATTTGTTGATTCTTCAGTATTAGTAATCGATTTCTTCCTAAAGCACGATTCCGTGCATCATTAAAACAAAGAGAAGATTTGTGCACACTTCAGATTGGAAATATTTGGTTGGTGAAAATCATATTGCTTTAAAATTATTCAGGTAATGAAATAAAATCATTTAATCACGAAGTCATGTATGATGTTTTTATCGTTAGAATGATTAGAAATAGTGTTCCATTACAGGACATTTTTTCAAACTGTATGACCCACTTTATTGTCGAGGGACTAAGTTCTCTTCGTCATTACATGTAGAAGATATCTGTCTGTTTAATTAAAAATGAAAAATAATTGCTTTTCCCCGATTTTTCTATATATATATATATATGAAATGCTAGATTGAATGAAATTAATCTTATACCTCCAAGGAGAAATAATCAATTCATTGACTTTTCCTGCTTTGCTTTATTTGAATAGCAGAATTAGTGTAAAGACAATTACGAAGTGTTATGTATAGTTAATGTAGTTAACGTAATGAATAAATTTGTCAGAAACAAAACAAATCTCATCGTAAATGAAATTTTTTCCAGTTAATTTTTTTTCAATGTTTCGAAAAGTTAAATATTTTTTTTTTTTTCGAAGTTAAGGAAAACTCTTAAATGGTAGGATGGAAATGTAAAATATAACATACGTAATACCCATACATGTACGAGGGTTGTTCGGAAATTGAGAGACATTTACTTGTACTGTACTTTTTAAAGGACAGAGAGAAATTCATGAATTATTTTACGGAGAACGAATAAGATAAATGTGTCAAATTTCTAATTTATAGGATAATTAGACAAGTTCCGGTGCAAATAAAAACAAACATTTATCTACCGACCCACTCGGATCTCCTTGGATGGCTCGTACGTCGCACACTAATGAATGGAGCGTAGCGGGGTCAGCCGAGGATTGCTGATTGCTACCGACTCGGAGCAGGATCGCGTACGTCATCACGTCAGCCGAAAATGTTTTTTACATGTGGGAAGCGATTATTCTTCTTTCTCTGTAATCATATATAAATTCTAAAAATCAAGTTGTCTCTTTCTTAAACAAGTCTTTAAAAAATTAAAAATTTTGTAGAATTGATTGGATAATATATACATTATGTTAGAAAGAAGGTTTGACAGCGTAGTTAACAATTCAAGAAACTACATCTACCATTTTTCTAAGAGAAAATAAAACTTGGCTACGAATGCAGTCATGGAAACATTTATATCAACAATAAAACACATTTGATCAGACACCTTTGATTAACATAGGATTAAACGCGGCCTTCGGATGAGACCGTATAAACCGAGGTCCCGTGTCGCAGACGGCCCTGAGTGCCGAGTATAGGACAAAATTAGCAGCTCTCCACCGGCAAGTGGTAGCGTTTCCATATGAGTGAAAAATTCTCTAGAAGGACGTAAAACAATAAACAATCAATCAATCAATCAAAAAGAAATCTGCCCTATAATATTTTTTCCTGGAACGCTGATGCAAACAATACTACAAAAGCTCTACCATCTATGTTGAGGTAAATTAAAAATAGGACGCTAACGTTAGGTGACGAAATGAAGATATGATATATTTTAAGTATTTTCGAGAATCCTCTTTGATTTGATTAAAATTTACTCCCTGTAGCTTTGGCTTAGTTTTATATCACATCATCAGATCAAGAAACAAAGAGCTTTTCATTTAAAAAAAAACAAAGAGCTTTTCATTTTTAAAAAAACCAACAAATTTAATGTACTTTTCAATGTTTAGCTAAAAAGTGTACCTGCGAAACTTAATATTTAACAACATTAGTGTACATGTACATAATTTACCTTTTAGAAACACTGGCAAAATTAGGTGAGTGTCTCATTACTTACTTCATTTTTTAAACATCGTTTTAAAAATGCTACCATCTTATATTTTCCAACAACCCCAATGATTAGTATGTGTCATTACGGTGTATGAAGTAATATTAATAACAAAAGATATCATTAATATTCATTCATAAAAAAAATCGTTAATTGAATTAAGGTATTCAATGTACAATTACCATATTTTTAACCTAAATAATAAATGATTTATCTGATAGTTTTAATCATAGTAGCATTTTGAAGATGTTATCAAATAAAAATACTCCACCAAAGGAATTTACTATCCAATTAATTGCACCTTGAATTTTACATTCAAGTCTATGGGCATTGCACGTTTTTGTCAGATATTGTAAAAAGTAATTTGAATTTCAAACAAATCTATTCATATATAGTGAAAATATGTATAAACTCCCTCTTTATTAAACTATTTAATAAAAAAAAAAATAATTTACCACATAAATTTTGATAAATATTTTCATCAACGGCAGATAACTTTAGAAAAACTGTTAACGAGCAAAAAAATGTCTTTTTACATGTTATCAGACAGACAGACAGACATTTTTTATTTCCTCAATAGTATAGAGATTGGTCATATCATATTAAGAAACATTTAACGTCAACAGTGCATTAATTAATAATATATGTACAAGTGCATTGAACAAAAGAGTTCATGAGCTTCTTTTTTTTTTTACAATGTAACTCGATAAAGTTTTTATCTTTAACTATAAAAGAGTTTTCATGTCCTTCAACATTACTGTGATGCCGGAGGATACCGACAATATAAAGGTGGCCCATTCCTCTTCTGGGATAGTTCCATCCTTTCTAGACCCTAGAAGAATATTTACCATAGTAGTTTTGGGCAAGTGTGTGAGATCGACATATGTGTTCACTGGTAAACAGTTAACGATCAGGGTCATGAGATGTTCGCGGCTTTTGCACAGATTCGGACAGTCTAAGATGAAGTGTAATACGATATCCTGCGTACTTCTTTTGCATAATTTGCATAATACTTCTTCCGTCTCATATGTAATTGAGAGATTTGTTATCAGTCTTGTGAATTCGGTTTATTTCCCTTTTATCGATGTCTGGCAATGCGTTTTAATTTTAACTGGTTTAAAATTATTTAAAATCGTTCAAAATTCCTTCATTATACATTGATTAACTTAGATGATTTGGGATAAATAGCCAAAGCAAGGTTAATAGTGAAGAGAGTTATGGAAAGAGAAATAAAGGAAAGAGGAAAAAGGCACGACATGACGAAGAATGGAAATTTAAAGAGCCACAGCAAAACAGAAAATGGAGAATGCCATCACGGTATAGCAAGGCAAATAGTCAAAAGAGTGAAACATGTACTTATATGGCGGGGAGATTCATTAGAAGACAACTCCAGAGTGATGAAAGCAATGTTACACAAGTAATGGGGAGAGGGCAAAGCGGACAAATAGTGGAGAAAGCCGCAAGAAAAAAAACAGTTAAGGAAGCTATAGAAAGTCAAACAGTCAAGAGAGTGATATAAGTGGTTAGAAATCCTTATGAAGACAAATAGTAGGAGAACCAAATCAAAACAATAAATGGAGAAAACCAAACAAGAAAAATAGTAGAGAACAATGCAAGACATTAAATGGAGAGAGAAAAGCACGATGAGCAAAACAAGAATCTGTGAGCCAATGCTCACCAGTAATGAGATTTGTACAATCACTTTTTATGAAGGCTATAGTATGGTTCTTTTGTTTTCACGTATCCTAATTGAAAGTAGATTGATAAATATGCATAGCTGAGCTTGATAAAATCAAATGCATCACTGAATAACATTATTATTTCTTTCTTTAACAATAACATTAAATTAATCTTAAAAGCCATCAACATCGTTTATTTCTTTATGCACATTTATTGCCTGGCGTCAGGCTGTATAAGGATTGATACTTGCAAAATCCGAACCTACAGACCTAGATTTTGAGCAAGCTGATTTACATTGGAATTCTTTAACCTACATTTTAAAAGAAACAGTTTTCAGAAAAAAAGAATGATATTACTGATGCAAAATACTGCAGTGTTTACTTCCTTTAATCTTTTTGCATGCAACGATTATTCCATGTGATTCACCGTTTCAACATGTCCGTATATCCTTTTTTCTGCATTTCTATACTACTGGATCAGTCCATTTTTTTTCTACGAAAGGGGTGAATCGCTCTTTTCGCGCCAAATGTCACTGCTTTCTTCGCCCTTTTCCTTGGCTTGTTCTATTGTATGAAAGGGTGTTTTAACTTCCATGGAATTAGAGTCTATCCTTTTAACCTCCTTCTAATGTTACAGAAATTCTGTCTACAAATAATTGTTTTATCTCATATTCTTTTAAACAGCACATCGTATAATATTTCAGTATGCGGACACGCAACACTAAAAAAGAAATGATTTTTCTAATTTGTTTCCCGATCCCGCGGTTGGTTTATTCAATAAATGGACTAGTCCAATAATGATAAACAACGCATTTCAACAAAGTCATGGTCTCGAGATGCATGAACAATTATATGTCTCTGTTCAGATGCACACAATAAATAAGAAACAAGTGCAAAATCTTGGATTTTTCTTTCCACACAGGTCTAAGTAGTGAATTTCCTTATTTCATTATCAATATATGACAGTGGGACTACCCCCCTTTTTTTTAAGAAAAAAAAATAATTAACACACATAACTACTGTTTACTTCAGTGGAGAAAATACACTTCAACAAAGTTTGTTTTTTATTATATCCATCTTTTAGAATGTTGACAATGCATGATTTGGTAATCAGATTTGACAATGCATGATTTGGTAACAGATTTGACAATAGGTGTTACAAAGAAGTTCGAAATAAATTGAGATCCAAGGGCAGATCACTCCACTTGCAGAAAACCCCCACAGAATCCAACTCTTTAGTATGCAGTGTAGAGATGATTCTTCTAAAAGTTAAATAAAATCTTATCAAGATTTCATTTACGCAAGGTTCTCAAAAACGAAAGGTCGCCCGTGTGCCGCAGTGGTTAGAGCGTCTGCTCTAGAATCGCGAAGTAATGAGTAAATCCTTATGTCGCGGGTTCGAATCCCACTGCGGGACGTGGAGACCGGTCCTTCCGATAAGACCGTATAAACCGAGGTCCCGTGTCGCAGTAGGTGCTGGCACGTTAAAGATCCCTCCCTGCCTAATGGCCCTGAGTGCCGAGTATAGGACAAAATTTGCAGCTTTCCGCCTGCAACTGGTGGCGTTTCAATATGAGTGAAAAATTCTCGACAGGGACGTTAAACAAAGTTACAATCAATCAATCAATCAAAAACGAAAGTATTGCTCAAAAGGTTTATCACTTCTCATGCAGATATTGATTGATTTAGACAGGCAAGCTTTTTAAAAAGCTGTTACTTGTATAGTACACTAACAACCTGTCCCACTTCTATGCTGATATGGACACTTTTTGCGCCTCTATCGTTGGACAGTGACAATCTCGAAACTCGCGTATTGTAAGCCATAAATCTCAAAAGTATTTGTAATTCTATGATATTAAAACAAACGCTTTAAACCAGATAAAACACTAATTCAAGTGTAGCCAAACGAACTGGAAATGGAAAACAAGGCTAAAAACTTGCATAATGTACAAAAATAATACGTACTTGCGATATGAAAATAATTTTACTAAAAGCTGAAAATTCTTCTGAATTTTGAATAAAAGGGTAGGCTCATTGGGAGCCGCAAGTGAAAGTAGATCCTTCACAAGTAAGAGCTTTTCTAAAAGCGTGTCTGACTAAGCCATTCAATATCTGCATGAGGAGTGATAAACCTTTGTGGGTTTAAAATATGTCCTTGAATCTAAATTGAAAGCTACATTATACCCACCTATCTGTGATCAAATCATGCATTGTAAACATTTTTAAAGATGGATATAATTATAAATACACATTTTGTCGGAGTGTAAATATTCCACTTTAAGTAGACAGTAGTAATGTGTGTTCATTAATGTTTTTTTTCTTTAAAAGGAGTGGGGGAGGGGTGGGGGGTCAGTGCCACTATCATATATTGACAATGAAATAAGAAAATTCAATAAATAAGGCCTTTGTGGAAAGCAAAATCCAAGATTTTTTACTGGTTCCTTATCTATTGTGTGCATCTGAACATGCTGAAACGGGGATACAGATGTTCATGCATCTGGAGACCATGACTTGTTGAACTGTGTTGTTTATTATTGGACAAGTCCATTTATGTATTAAACAAACCGCGGGATCCGGAAACAAATTAGAAAAAAAAATCATTTCTTTAGTGTTGCATGTCCTTATACTTATATATACGATATGTTACTTAGAATGAGATAAAATTTGTAGACAGAATTTCTGAAGTATTAGAAGGAGGTGAAAAGGACAAACTTTATTTTATTCCATAGACGTTAGCGCATCCATTCACACAATAGAACAATGCAAGGAAAAGGCACGAAGATAGCTTACTTTGACATTTGGCGCGAAAAGAGCGATTCACCCCTTTCGTAGGATATAAATGGACTGATACAGTGTACAGAAATGCAGAAAAAAAGGATACACAGACATGTTGAAACGGTCAATCACATGGAATAATTGTTCCATAGAAAAAAATTAAAGGAAGTAAACAAACAGTATTTTGCATCAGTAATATTCTTTTTTCTGAAAACTGTTTCTTCTAAAATGCAGGTAAAGAATTCCAATGTAAATCTAACTCTCTAGGTATGATCTATTAGTTTCGGATCTTGCAAATATCAATCCTTATACAGCCTGACGCCGTGACGTCAGGCAAAAAAGGGCAATTAAACTAAATCTTTCGCCAAAATATGGCTGAAACATTTCCGAATCAGCGTTAAACAATCAATCAAATTTGACTTTTAAATAAGAGGTAGATTAAATAAGCAATCTACAAACAGACCTATGGTAGCATATTTCTGCCCCCTACATGCAAGATAAATTATGTTAACATGCAACATAGTTATGTAGACATGCAACATATTTATGTCAACATGCAAGTTAATTATGTTGACATGCAAGTTACCAATCTTATACGAAAATATAATTAAATATGGGTAAATTTACTTACTATGGTGGCATATTTCTGCCCCTTGTGTGCAAGTTATTTTTCTATCAAATATGTCGACATGCAAGATAGATATGTTAACATGCAACATACCTATGCCAACATGCAACATAAATATGTTGACATGCAAGAAAATTGCAATAAAATAAAAATTATAAAAAATCTTCAAAAATCTCAACATGCAAGATAATTATGTCAACATGCGATCCATTTATGTCAACATGCAAGATAGTTATGTCAACATGCAACTTATTTATGTTAACATGCAAGATAATCATTTCAACATGCGACTTATTTATGTTAACAAAGTAGGGGGCAGAAATATGCCACCATACAAACCATTTTTTTTCTCTCAGCGAAATTTGATAATTGAATCATACTTTAAATTTTAATTAATGGATTAGGAGAGTTAAAGAACATGTTAACTATAGTCTTAATGTGTAGTTTAAACCTAGTTTATCTAATCAACTGTGAAACTATTAGCTCATTTTTGTGAATTTTGCGTGCCATTCATACCGCAAGGTAAAGTTACAGGATAAAAAGCAACTGATACATCTATCAACAATACGCCTAAATCTATATCTTTTCATTTATGTAGACAGCTAATATGAACATATAACAAAGGCAAATCTTTTTTTTCATAGCAAAAAAGAAACAGTTATAGTTTTAAACAATAAAATTGACTTGATAAATCACAGTAAAATTAAAATGAACAGATTTCTTCAGGCAAAATAAAATGTCTGTGGTATTTAACAATACTCTTGAGAAGACGATCTCGGCATATGTGAATTAAAATAACAATGAAAAAATATATATACATGTGTAAAAACACAGTTCTAAAACATGAAATAAGAATCAGAAAGGAGAGGAACTTGTTGAAACTGTTTTATTAAAGCATTGAATACCGCGCTTTATGATAATTTGTCGGCACGGCCAAGTGTGTTGTAGGACCGACGACATCCAAAAATATGAATTCAATGGTTATATTTACATTCGTTAAAGCCGTTTGTGACGTTGCAAAGTTAAATAACGCAAACGAACATTAATTGCGAGGGTAAAAAAAAAAGACAAATGAATTTTAAATGCATGTTTTGTATTTTTACGTTAATTTAACAGGATTATATTTTTATGCCCCCCTTCGAAGAAGGGAGGGCATATTACTTTGCTGCTGTCTGTCGGTCGGTCGGTTTGTCTGTCGGTCCACTTAGTTTCCGTTCATTTTCTTCACAACCGTTGCACATACTGAAATGAAATTCGGTATACAGATATATCAGATGAATATCTAAATCTAGTTCTGTTTTGGGTACAATCGCGCCATTTTTGACAGAGTTATGCCCCTTGGACTTAGAAAAATGCCAATTATTTGCAGTTTCCGTTCATTTTCTTCGCAGAAGTTGCACATACTGAAATGAACTTAAGTATACAGATTTATCAGATGAATATCTAGATCTAGTTATGTTTTGGGTACAATCGCGCCATTTTTGACAGAGTTATGTCCCTTGGACTTAGAAAAGTTCCAATTAGTTGCAGTTTCCATTCATTTTTTTTCGCAGAGGTTGCACATACTAAAATGAAATTTTATACGGATTTATCAGATAAATATTTAAGTCAAGTTCAGTTTTGGGTACGATCGCGCCATTTTTGACAGAGTTGTGCCCTTTTGGACTTAGAAAAGTTCCAACTGGGGGGAGGGGACATAAGTGTTTCACACACATCTCTTGTTTAAATTAGACCGAGTCAAAAGAATGTACATTGTTGTGTTCTAGAGTATTGAAAATGCACATACTTGTAGTTCTTACTGTGTATTCTAACGCGCGGTGACAAGGTTATGCGTGTGTTACAGTTATTTGAACGTCGTGGATTTCTAATGGATATCATAAAGTAAATTGCACTGAATGTAAATATATGTATTTGACAGGTTCATTAAATTTTGAACGTAAGAAGAATGTATTTTCTCAAATTTTATGCACATTTCATGTATCCTTTAGGGTTAAAAAAAAAATGAATATTGACATGTTTATAAATTACTTATAATAACTTATGATGAATGTCAAAAGTACACAAACAGTCAAAAACGATAAAAATAGGATGTATGCTTTGAAAATGAAACTGTCAAGAATGCTTGCCACATCTGACCAAGTGAGTTCTGGTTCAAATTCTCCCACGGGAGTCTTCGCACCTTCTGCAAGTTCTTCAACGGCGTCGTTCTTGCAACAGCAGTTCTCACATTCTAACTTTGCAACAGCTATACAAAGCTTCCTGAGATATGTAGGGATAGGCTTGTTTTCGGGATTGTGGTGACATTTTAGGACATATATGGTAAGAAGTACGGCTAGTATTCCCAATGCAAAGATTATGACTAAGTATACACCTGAAAGAAAAAAATAATTTAGGTATTACAGTAAAATAATGAAACAAAATAAAATCGTATACCTTAACACGTGATGATCCTAAACTAAAAGGGCCTATCAATGTCAACAGAGGAACGTGATCCCTGTATGACTGCTATTAAAATCTCTAATTATTTTCTTTGAAGTTAATGAACAGGGATTAATCTCATAAATCTTTTATACAATTCAAATTGTGAACATGGCAAAAACATGGACTCTGTGCACCTAATCGCGGGTTGAATCGGGTACTTGGGAGGAGTAATCATCTCCATTGGTCTGTCAAACTTGCCGTAGGCCCCCTGTTTTGATCGAATAAAGAGAATTCCATAGTGAGAACAAGTTTAAAACCAATAGCCTAACAAATTGTAAAATCCAACGATAGGTTGTACATGTATTTGTAAACAAATTCAATATATCGATACATTTACTAGAATTTGAGGAGTATACAGATACTTTCTATTTTAATGACGAGCATCAACTTATTTGTCGTTAAGCCTTCTCCAATCTAAAGAATTGATTATACCCGGTACTTATTTTATACACCATCAATAAAGAGATTATAATTATGTTATCTCTAGGCTATATAAAAATTATACTTCCTAAATAGGGAAATCTACAATTGAAAAACTAAAAGTATTCATTTCTGATATAAACTTCACATATATATTTTGGTGTTGTATAACTTTTAACTTTTAGGCTTACAATGGAACACAATTATTGCCATCCGATGTATTAGAATATTTTAAAGGACAAGTCAGTCACTTGTCTGGAACATGTTCTTCTGTATTAGGATGTTTTATTAAGCTTTAATCCAAGAACAAATACACATTCATGAGTTTTTGTAGGTCACCTGAGTAAACTCAGGTGACCTATTGCTATCTGTTTTCGTCCGTCGTCGTGTGTCGTTCGTCGTGCGTTAACATTTGAACATTTTTAGCTTCTTCTCTGAAACCACTGAACCAATTTCAACCAAATTTGGCATCTATTAATGAAAGGGAACAAAAATTGTGAATTTCATGGTCACTGCCCCCCCCCCCCGGGGCCTGAGGAGTGGGGCCAAAACCACTACAATTTCTGCAATATTTAGAAATTTTCTTCTTTACTCCTGCACATCAAGCAGTCAAACTGTTGGCATGATTGTAATCAGCATTGAGTCCTCTACCAAAATTGTGAAATTCATTGCCCCTAGGTCCGGGGTTCTAGTGCTAGGTCGGGGCTAAATATAGGTTTATAGATTTAGGCTATATATATGATTATATAGTGAAAATGCATAAATTCTTTGAAAATCTTCTTCTCTGCTCCTGGGCATTAAATAAACTAACCAAGTATATAGTTATGTTGAATAAGGCTATCTCTACCAAAATTGTGAATTTTATGGCACCTGGGTCAGGGGTTCTAGTGCTAGGGCGGGGCTAAATAGATTATATAGTGAAAATGCATAAAGTCTTTGAAAATCTTCTCTGCTCCTGGGCATTTAATAAACTAACCAAGTACATAGTTATGTTGAATAGGGCTGTCTCTACCAATATGTGAATTTCATGGCCCCTGGGTAAGGGGTTCTAGTGCTAGGGTGCGGCTCTATTCATTATATTATAGTGGAATTGCCATAAATTCTTTGAAAATCTTCTTCTCTGCTCCTGGGCATTGAATAAACTAAGGCTGCGTCTTCCCAATTTGTGAATTTCAGGACCCCAGGGTCAGGGGTTCTGGTGTTAGGGTTGGGCTCTATTGATTATATTAGTGAAAATACATTATTTCTTTGAAAATCTTCATCTCTGCTCCTGGACATTAAATAAATTAACCAAGTACATTGCTATGTTGAATAAGACTGCCTATTCCCAATTTGTGAATTTCAGGGCACCAGGGTCAGGGGTTCTGGTGTTTGGGCGGGGCTCTAATGATTATATAGTGAAATGCATGAATTCTTTGACCATCTTTTCCTTTGCTCCTGGTTAATATGCCAATGATCTAATTACATATTTAAGGCCAGCATTTTTTTTATTTTTAGGTTTACAAACCCGCCACTCAAGTTTTTGAATTTTCAGAAAAAGAAATGAATAAAATTGAGAAAAAACAGATTTTTTCTTTCCGGTGTCAAATTTCAGTCGGGATCGAGATTTCAAATTTACGAACTTGTTCTTCCGGTTTTAAGATGAACATGGCGGGTAAATAAAGGAAGATCTGCAAAATTCCATCGACATATGTCTGGGTGATTCCACAAATTTGAGACAATTTTCATAAGTGAAGAAGTTGGTATTACTTTTTCTTCTTTCTCTGTCTAACATGGTTCAATGAGCTTTGTAATGCATATGCTCTTTTATTTCAACGCTAGCCGCGAGTCAAAGTAAACAGATTTTATTATATTTAAGAAGTAAAATCATATTTTTTATGCTTTTGTCATGACCGCAACCATACAAAAACAT